>NC_050187.1:11553385-11555885 GCF_008315115.2 Sander lucioperca
TCCCACACACACACACACACACAGCTAAGCCACGCCTGTAGGTGCCAGTAGCTTCTCACAGGTAAGGATACTGATTGGCACAAAACGCCGGTGGTTTGTGTGATCTCGTGATATTGCAAGAATCCAGCTGCCGTGCATGGCAACAACAGTGTTGGAAAGTAACTAATTACATTTACTCATGTACTATTTTGAGTTACTTGTACAAAGTATTTCCGTTTTCTGCTACTTCATACCTCTACTCCACTACATTACAGATGCAAAACTTGTCCTTTTTACTCTATTAAATTTATTGCACAGTTACTTGTTTGATTTTACATTCAACACACATAAGATAAGTTTATTAAATGCAAAGTATTGGTACAGATCAGAAAGAGGTTCCGAACCTGTTTGGTTTGTGACTTATGCAATGTGTAGATGGAGCCCCTTGTCATTATTAGAGGTGTTAGCAGTTGCACCACAGATACATCTTTCCCTTTAAACTTTTTGTTTCACAATAAGAAAAGATTAAATAAAAATAAAAATAAAAATAAAAATTCAGATTTTCTTTTTTTCTCTTTCATGAATCATCTCATGACCCCTCAGATTCATCTTGTGAACCTTTGGAAGGGTCCGACTAGTAGGCTAGGAACTGCTGGACTAAACTACTGACTGTAACTGGAATGCTGCTTACACAATCAGTATTGACAATCTATAAGTAATATATCAGTCACAGGGGACATTTTACAACTACTTTTACTTGTAATACTTTGATACATTTTGCTGATGATACTGTTGTACTTTTACTTGAGTATTATTTTGAATACAGGACTTTTAAGAGTGTATTTTTACATTGTTGAATCTGTACTTTTAAAGGATTTGACTACTTTTCCCACCACTGCTGGCCAACATCATCACAATGTTGCAATCTGAACATCCTTTTGTAATGTGTAACACACAACAGAACACTCATTTGCCTATTGTAACATTTATCAACAATGTCATAACATTAAATATAACTTTTGTAGACATATTCAGTAACATTATGGGAGCGTTTATTGTTCATTGAAATTACAGCTGAATGTCCTCTCAATGTTGCAATTCAAAACTATTAGACCGTGTATGCAACATTATGCAATATTATGTAATTCTAAATTAGTGTCACTAACATACTGAATGTACTGAATGAACTGAATGTTCTTGTAATCAGTGTTGTCATTCATTGAATCCACACCTTTACCTGGCCTACACTGAACAGTGGTTGGCACAAATACTCAGTACTCAATACACAGGAATTAATGACATTCATTCTTATCTTAACCACACACAACACACAAATACAGGAACACACACACACACACACACACACACACACACACACAGAAATCCATATACACAAATAGGGATATTCAAATACACAAATAGGGACAGTTAAGCTTTCACTGACAGGTATGTAGACACACAGCATAGGCACTGAACACACAAGTATTCATTTGCAATCCCACCCATTCACAAGTGCACAGCGAACTCACACACACACACACACACACACACACACACACACACACACACACAGAAAGCAAACACACACAGAGAGTGAGCATGGCTGGAGGTGCCTGGTGTTGTTTTCTGACTCATATTACAGCTCGCTGAAGCTGCTCCATGCAGCTCCTTCTGCGGCCACGGCTTTCATTCCTCTGAAGCCACATCAAGGAGCGCTGGCTTCCCCGCTAAACAGACGCCTTAGCAGCACCGCTGCTGGGTCCCACCAACCTAGAGAAAAAGAGAAAGAGAGAAAGAGAGCCCTCCAGCACGGCCACACCACAGCCATTATGTGCATATTCAATAGAATCTAATGTGGAGGATGTGGCTGGCTATCTCAGATGCTGTTTGTATAACCGTGAAGAGAAGAAGAGAGGAGAATATTGAACAGAGAATAGTGTAGGCCAAAGACAGAATAAAGCCTTTTGTCTATCTGGGTGAATGCTCCTCTGCAGCCCTTCAGCTGCCCTGTACTTTTTTAACGGCTTAATAAGCGCTAAACTGAGCCATTAGAGACTAAATGACCATGTGCTTAAGGTTGGTTTGGAAAAACTGAGCGATTACAAAGTGATGATCATGTGTGCAAACAAAACCAGGGCTGTTTGTGCCAAGTTTGCACTGCGTTGTTGTTTTTTAGGAGGGTTAAAAAAAAAGAAGTTTTGAAGCTTCAGGCTGTGTGTGATCAACACCAAACAACTCTCTCTATCAGAGATCTTCAACAGGGGGTCCAGGACCCCTAAGAGGGTCCTCAGAGTTGCTGCAGGGGAGCAACCAAATTACTGTTCAATCGTAACTAAATACAATTTAAAAACACTTGAATCCAACATATTTGTAAAGATGAATGTTTTTTTTTTATTTACACAACATTGATGATAGGCTTACATGCCTATACAGTAGGTACTGTGGATAGCCATAAGGTAGCATCTACAGATAGAGTTAAGCTTAAGGATTCACTGCGCCACATGTTAACATCAACACATGA
>NC_050187.1:11560885-11583385 GCF_008315115.2 Sander lucioperca
AGCCCCCCCATCACACAGCTTGCTTTCCACACACACACACACACACACACACACACACAGTCAGTCAGTCAGTCACACAAGCACAAGTTTATACAGTATGAACATATGTATGTATGAAAACACATTTAAAGGCAAACAGGCGCATACTGTAGATCCTTTAGTATAGAGAATCTAACAAACAAGGCAGAATATAATATATTATATTTATTTACATATTTCATTATATGGACTCTATGTCTTTCTAAAGCTAATTGCATAGTTAGTTATTCTATGCCTATTATTTAACTTCTTCTTCTTGCTCAAAAGCAAGCACTTGTGTGTGTGTGTGTGTCGTTTTTTATTCTGCCATGTTTTTTTGTGTAGATTTATGCAAGTACATGGGGCAAAATGTCCTCTCAGTCCAACAATCAATAAAAGCCTCTTTGTTAGAAATATATTAGAAGCAGTAGACCTCTCTATGGGCCTTGCTGTGCCATAAACACCACTTATTAAACTGTACGAATTGGCATTATCCAGCACAGATCTGACAGTTAAAAATGTATTTTCAGTGCTGCCTTGGCTGGCGTATATCAGTAACAGCTTCTATAAGTTATTAGTGAGGGTGTGTGGAAAAGCTATCATGACAGAAGAATATGTGCCATACAGCACAGAGCTATAAACAGAGTATGAGCTCAATGTGAATTGAAAAGTATTAGCGTGCATTTCAGCACCACGAGCAATTAGAGAAAGCAGTGGAGTTCATTTGTACACTGTGACCGGAGAAAAGTCAGCCAACGTTGACTGACAGCTCGTAAGTATCTGTACTGAAACTGCAGGTGATGATATCGAACATTGAGGCAAAGGAATCCATGAGGACCAAAAGAAAACAAAGTACATGTTAGGATCAGAATAAAGTTGTTATAAGTTATTAACCAATGCAACATCCACCTCGTCCACACAAAGCCAGCTTGTTCACATTGACCACCAAATAGTCATCGTTGGTGTGTATAGTAAAACTACAATACATAATGTGCCATATGTAAATTACAATAAAGCCCCATTTATACTGCAGGAACTTAACAACCCCTAATCTGGGACTTCCCACAACATGAAGTTTTATAAACCTTGTCCGGCTTTGATACAAGGTTCGTCTATGTCTATTGTTTATGCTGTATGTATAGGTGTGCCAGTGAAATAGGTGGTTATGGGACAGTCAAAAAAGAAGATGTGGCTCTGATTCATGTGATATGTTAATATGCTGATAAAGAACTCAAGGCACTGTTGTGACCCAAAACATGTCAAACCACCTCCAAGTTTTGCATTTTTGGCAATCTAACCGTTGAGTGCAGCCTCCACTGAATAGCCTTATCTCCTTACATACTAATGCAGGCCTGAACCATTTGTCCAACAAGCATTCTCCATTGTTGTTTTTTTGCTAATTGGCTGACGCACTAGTGAAATGGTTGCCTGATATCAGATATAATTGTCCACTCATTACACTCCGTTTCCATCTTCAGTCGGACATTCCCTGTATTCTAACCGATTTCCGTTGGGGAGTGGGATTCGATTGTCCCTTACCAATCACTAGAGACCAACATATCTGAGTATTTACATTATTTTAAGTAGACAACAATGCGTAGCCATGGTAACATACTGGTTTTGCCAGGGTTTTAAGAGCAGAACGGAGCAAAGTAATGTTGGGTACTACAATCTCGGGCGATATTGAGACAACGGCACTGATTAGCTAATCGTTAGCCCCCCTGCAGCGATCACTGGATCGATCCTCTTTCAACCGAGAATGTCATGATGTCAGACGAATTAGTCAACTCGGTGGAGTGAACGGATTCAAAGGTAAGCACCAAAAGTAGCAACATTATAATTCATTGTGAGTCGTGTTTGTGTCGGCCTGTCAAACATGTCCAATAGTCCAATAGTCACGCTTCTTTTAGCTGTGTTTTGGTCTACACACAAAAATCAGGCTTCTTAGTTGCTAAATGTTCTAACTTTGTTTGCTGTTTGGTGATGGGCGGGTATTGTGTTATGGGTTAATCAGAAAACAGCTGCTTGATGTGTGTGGAACCAAGGTTGATGGGAGCAGAGTGAGTGAACTTGAATGGAAAAGTTGCGAGCCATACAACCAACACATTGAGCAGAAAAACCATAAGCTAGAAGGGTGTGTTCTACACCAATGAACCTGTGCAACTTAAATTTGTCCTCGGTCCGTGTACTTGGTGGCCAACGGATTTTCGTTTTGAAAGGAAAAAAACAAAAACGAAAAACGGCCAGTTTCCCAATTACCATTAGTAAATAGGAAAACAAAAAACGGAAAACAACCCATTATTCGTTTTTTGTTTTGATATTAAAAAACGGAAAACGAAAAACAATCTCGTTATCCAATCCGTTTTTCGTTTTTGTTTTTTTCCTTTCAAAACGAAAATCCGTTGGCCACCAAGTATACGGACCGTCCTCCCAGTTGACTCTTCTTCAAATCTGACTCAGTCAGCCTCTGGCTATCTGCTGTTTCAGGTAGACAGCTCATCAAAATGAGTGACAACTGCTGAGGTGGAAACCAACTGTGGGGAAGGAGAGCATGGCTGACAATCACTTTCTGCCTCCAGGCGAGAAGTTGCATACTGGGGCTTCAAGTTTTGTCTTGCAACATTCAAGGCCATGAGCAATTCAGGAAACTTCTAACATGTTTTTCTTTTAAAATGTAAAGGCATGTTTTTAGTAAACTTTATTTTTATATAGCAAAAGATCTCATATCTACCTCAAAGTCCAAGCCAAACAATGTTATATCACTATGCTTTGAGTTTCACAGCACCTCAGCCTTAAACACACACACCCACTCATACACACACACACACACACACACACACACACACACACACACACACACACACACACACACACACAAGAGATTCAGTGTGTAAAGGGTCCACCTTTCTGTCTTTGAAAGCAGCCTGAGTGTTCAGCAGCTGTAATACTCTGCTGTTGACTTCATGTTGACTTAGCCATTAAAAGCTGTAGCAGGTCTGAAATCAAAACCTGCACAACTGTTTGGTTTGGACCGAGCGTGCCGTATAAGTGTACACTTGAGCTGGGTTAAACACTTGTACCTCTGACACAGTCCTCACACAGGTCGCTGGTGCATCTCTTAAAGAGGAACGTCCATCAGATTGATATACTCAGACCTCACAAAAATGGAGAAAAATCAGCAACTCCGAGTGTCAGAGGCCAGACACTGAGACAAGTTGAGAACAGACTTTTTTTTTCACGTTTTTTTTGTGTGGCATTTTTTGGCCTTTATTTTTGGACAGGACAGCTTTAGACATGAAAGGGGAGAGAGAGGGGGAATGTCATGCAGCAAAGGGCTGAGGTCGGAACCGAACCTGAGGCCACTGCCTCAAGGACTGAGCCTCTGTATATGGGTGTGCTACCCAGGCGCCCCAGACTGGGTTTTTGAAAAAGAAGTGTATGTGTGCTTGTGCATGTGTGTGTGTGTAGATGGGTGATTAATTGCCCTGGCTCAGATAAAACAATAAACAGAGGAAGAGCAGGATTGTTCCCGTCAACCTGACTGTCATGTCAGGCTCAAACATCTTTATTTCAACATTCTCCCCCAGTCACATTTCATTTCTGACTCATATGTTTGTTCTTGTTGAGTCTGCTTTTTGAAAGCTAAAGACATTTCAAGAACAGTTCCAACTTTTTTACCCTTTTACCTTTTATTGAAGTTTTAGATGCATGCACTCTTTTATTTGATAAATCTAAATGTGCACACATTACAACTTCTGTCAACACACCAAGGACATTCCAAAAAACTCTCAGACTGATTGCTACATCCTATTACATCTCGTACAGGTTGCATGAACCAACTCCTTTTTCATTTTGGGTTTTTTTTTTCTTCTTTTTTTTCGACTTTGCTTTGACGTTCTGAAGATATTTTGGCATTTTGTTGGAACTACGTTTAAAGTTCTTCCAGATGGACTGTTGATGGGTCGCCTAAAAAGAAGTCCTTGTTTTATGGAATCAAAGTGGAGTCAGGCCTTATTAGAGCTAAAAGTGACATTAGAGAAGGATAGGAAACGAAAGCGGCTCAGGAAGAAAGCTAATGTCTCAGGTGGTTTAGTTGTCCTGCTTCACATCTTGTCCCTACTTTCTATCTCTGGTCTGTCTGCTTCTACTGAACAAGCTTTCAACCATTACCTCACTTTTTCCATTGGCAGAATTATATCCTGTGATGTTTTGTACCCTGTAAGAGAACCTAAAACTCAAATTAGGCATGTTTTTCCGCCAAAAAGACTTGGAGATATCCCAGTGGTTGGAGACAAGGCATGAGAAGTAAATTGTTTCCTGAGAATCATCTTAGCTCTCATCCAACAAAAACACAAATTAATACACAAACACACCTTCCTCCCTCCCGTGTGGGACAGGGGTGATGTATTTCATGCTGTATGTACACACATTATTTAAGAGGACAAAGTGCAACACAAATATAGCTGCTGTCTTCTGCTGCTGATGGAGCATCTGTTGGCCCCATTACTCAGTGCTAAGTTATATGGTCCAGCCGGGGTCCTGGGACCTGGAAATACTGAGGGGATGACAAGCACACACACACACACACACACACACACACACACACACACACACACACACACACACACACACACACACACACATACACACACACACACACACACACACACACATACACACACACACACATACTCACAAGCATGTGCAGACAAATGTGTTTTATCTGTCAGTTCAGTCAGATATGAAGTTCCTTGGTGGGTTCCTCCCAAGACGTGCAGACACACACACACACACACACACACACACACACACACGCATGCAAGCAATAATCCAAACACTTTCACATGTTTGTCTACATCATGTACGTCCAGATGATGACACACATCCCTTCAGTTATGCTGTTTAGATCATCTCCAGTCCACATATAGTAATTTCAGGCTGATGAGGGGGAGGGCAGAGTAAATGTTTTAAAGCAGGGCTTAAACATGAGATGACCAGGACAGGCAGAATGTAGCTTCTACAATACATAGTAAAGCTACGCTAAGCAACAATTAGCCTTAAAGCAGGATGTAGGATATCAACCACTTGCTTGGACTGTATTTATATAGCGGTTTTCTAGACGACTACTTAAAGTGCTTTTACATATTACAGCCACCATTCACACACATTCGTACACTGTGGCCGAGGCCGCCATACAAGGTGCCACCTGCTCATCAGATAAACATTTACAGACATTCACACACCGATGGCGCAGCATCGAGAGCATTTCAGGGTTCAGTGTCTTGCCCAAGGACACTTCGACGTGGGCCTGCAGGGCCAAGGATCGAACCACCGACCTGTAAAGTCTGTCTGGTGCTGAGCAGGTAGTGTACAGTGGGTTTAATAGAGCTTTTCCCACTGAAAACAGCTGCCAGCCTGCTGCTGCTGGAAACAAGGTTGCTGTTGTAAAACCAAAATGAGCTGAAACATGATAAGATGCCCTATAGAGCTGAGGGGGACTGCAGAGTCAGGGGATCTGTCGGTTCATCACTCCAAGAGAACCATTTGACATTACACACAGGGGTGTCAGACTGGGGGTGGAAATGGGACTGAGTACCCAGGGCCCTCATGTGAGGAGGGCCCAAAAAGATGCTAGAATGAATAGCTGTGGATGCGAGAAGCAGCCCAATAGAGAATGCCTTTCTACAAGGCCCATCATTTTGTGTTGCGCCCCTGATTACTACTGGGTTTTTTTTCAACCTGGGCCCCATTTCCCCATGCATTTATGTCTAATAGACTGATGTGACCAAAAATCTTTGAATTTGGTCCAGTATTGAGCGAGATTGGGATGACGAGCCAGCGCGAACCAAGCTACAATGTAACCTAATGGGGCAATTGTGGAGCCTTGCTTTTTGTCCAATGAAAGTGATTTTATTTTTGGTACTGACAGGCTCCAACTGTTACTAAAAATAACGTAAGTAAGTAAAGACAACATTATCGATCTCAGGACGTGACTTTTTGTCCGAAGACTGGCTTATTGGACAAAAAGCAAGGCTCCACAATTGCCCCATTAGATTACATTGACAAAGTCAAAGATTTTTGGTCACATCAATCTATTAGACACAAATGCATGGGGAAATGGGGCCCAGGTTGAAAAAAAATATGATAGTTACCCTTTAACTTCTCCGGGAACCATCACCTTATCGTGGTGGAGAGGTTTGTGTGTCCCTATGAACCTGAGGGCTGTGTTGTCTGGAGCTTTGTGCTCCTGGTAGGGTCTCCCAAGGCAAAGTGGTCTCAGGTGAGGGGCCAGACAAAGAATGGTTCAAAAACCCCATGAAAAAACGAGGTAGAGATGATGTGACCCTGCCCGGAGGAAGCCCGGGGCCCCCGTCTGGAGCCAGGCCCAGATGGAGAGCCCGTCAGCGAGCGCCTGGTGGCCGGGTTTGCCACGGAGCCCGGCCGGGCACAGCCCGAAAAAGCTACGTGGCACCTCTCTCTCCAACCCATGGGCCCACCACCTGTGGGAGGAACCGCTGGGGTCGGGTGCGCTGTCACATGGGTGGCAGTGAAGGTCAGGGGCCTCGACGGACCAGACCCGGGCAGCAGACGCTGGCTCTGGGGACGTGGAACGTCACCTCTCTGTGGGGGAAGGAACCGGAACTTGTGCGGGAGGTGGAGCGCTACCAGTTGGATCTGGTGGGGCTTACCTCTACGCACAGTCTCGGTTCTGGAACCATACTCCTGGATAGGGGTTGGACTCTTTTCTTCTCCGGAGTTGCCCAGGGTGTGAGGCGCCGGGCGGGTGTGGGGATACTCACAAGTCCCCGGCTGAGCGCCGCTACGTTGGAGTTTACCCCGGTGGACGAGAGGGTCGCCTCCCTACGCCTGCGGGTTGTGGGGGGGAAAACTCTGACTGTTGTTTGTGCGTATGCACCAAACAAGAGCTCGGAGTATTCGGCCTTCTTGGAGACCCTGAATGGAGTCCTGTATGGGGCTCCAGTAGGGGACTCCATAGTTCTGCTGGGGGACTTCAACGCGCACGTGGGCAATGATGGAGACACATGGAGAGGCGTGATTGGGAGGAACAGCCTCCCTGATCTAAACCAGAGTGGTTGTTTGTTGTTGGACTTCTGTGCTAGTCATGGATTGTCTATAACGAACACCATGTTCGAACATAGGGATGCTCATAAGTGTACTTGGTACCAGAGCACCCTAGGCCAAAGGTCAATGATCGATTTTATAATCGTTTCATCTGATCTGAGGCCGTATGTTTTGGACACTCGGGTGAAGAGAGGGGCAGAGCTGTCAACTGATCACCATCTGGTGGTGAGTTGGGTCAGAGGGTGGGGGAAGACTCTGGACAGACCTGGTAAACCCAAACGGGTAGTGCGGGTGAACTGGGAACATCTGGAGGCCCCTGTCCGACAGACTTTCAACTCACACCTCCGGCGGAGCTTTTCGTGCATCCCTGTGGAGGCTGGGGGCATTGAACCCGAGTGGACAATGTTCAAAGTTTCCATTGCTGAAGCTGCGGCGGGGAGCTGTGGTCTTAGGGTCTTAGGTGCCTCAAGGGGTGGCAACCCACGAACACCGTGGTGGACACCGGTGGTCAGGGAAGCCGTCCGACTGAAGAAGGAGTCTTTCTGGGATATGTTATCCCAGGGGACTCCGGAGGCAGTTGCAAGGTACCGAAGGGCCCGAAGGGCTGCAGCCTCTGCCGTGAAAGAGGCAAAGCAGCGGGTGTGGGAGAAGTTCGGAGAAGACATGGAGAAGGACTTTCGGTCGGCACCAAGGTGCTTCTGGAAAACCGTTCGCCACCTCAGGAGGGGGAAGCGGGGAACCATCCAAGCTGTGTACAGTAAGGATGGGACGCTGCTGACCTCAACTGAGGAGGTAATAGGGCGGTGGAAGGAGCACTTTGAGGAACTCCTAAATCCGACTAATACGCCCTCTATGGTAGAGGCAGAGCTGGAGGATGATGGGGGATTGTCGTCAATTTCCCTGGTGGAAGTTGCTGAGGTAGTTAAACAACTCCACAGTGGCAAAGCCCCAGAGATTGATGAGATCCGTCCAGAAATGCTTAAAGCCCTGGGTGTGGAGGGGTTGTCTTGGTTGACACGCCTCTTCAACATTGCGTGGAAGTCGGGGACGGTGCCTAAGGAGTGGCAGACCGGGGTGGTGGTTCCCCTTTTCAAAAAGGGGGACCAGAGGGTGTGTGCCAATTACAGGGGTATCACACTTCTCAGCCTCCCCGGTAAAGTCTACTCCAAGGTGCTGGAAAGGAGGGTTCGGTCGATAGTCGAACCTCAGGTTGAAGAGGAACAATGCGGATTCCGTCCTGGTCGTGGAACAATGGACCAGATCTTTACTCTCGCAAGGATCCTGGAGGGAGCCTGGGAGTATGCCCAACCGGTCTACATGTGCTTTGTGGATCTGGAGAAGGCGTATGACCGGGTCCCCCGGGAGACACTGTGGGAGGTGCTGCGGGAATACGGGGTGAGGGGGTCCCTTCTCAGGGCCATCCAATTTCTGTACGACCAAAGCGAGAGCTGTGTCCGGGTTCTCGGCAGTAAGTCGGACTCGTTTCAGGTGAGAGTTGGCCTCCGCCAGGGCTGCGCTTTGTCACCAATCCTGTTTGTAGTATTTATGGACAGGATATCGAGGTGTAGTCGGGGTGGAGAGGGGTTGCAGTTTGGTGAGCTGGGGATCTCATCGCTGCTTTTTGCAGATGATGTGGTCCTGATGGCATCGTCGGCCTGTGACCTTCAGCACTCACTGGATCGGTTCGCAGCCGAGTGTGAAGCGGCTGGGATGAGGATCAGCACCTCTAAATCTGAGGCCATGGTTCTCAGCAGGAAACTGATGGAGTGCCTTCTCCAGGTAGGGAATGAGTCTTTACCCCAAGTGAAGGAGTTCAAGTACCTTGGAGTCTTGTTCGCGAGTGAGGGAACAATGGAGCGGGAGATTGGTCGGAGAATCGGCGCAGCGGGTGCGGTATTACACTCAATTTATCGCACCGTTGTGACGAAAAGAGAGCTGAGCCAGAAGGCAAAGCTCTCAATCTTCCGGTCAGTTTTCGTTCCTACCCTCACCTATGGTCATGAAGGCTGGGTCATGACCGAAAGAACGAGATCCAGGGTACAAGCGGCCGAAATGGGTTTCCTCAGGAGGGTGGCTGGTGTCTCCCTTAGAGATAGGGTGAGAAGCTCAGTCATCCGTGAGGAGCTCGGAGTAGAGCCGCTGCTCCTTCGCGTCGAAAGGAGCCAGTTGAGGTGGTTCGGGCATCTGGTAAGGATGCCCCCTGGGCGCCTCCCTAGGGAGGTTTTCCAGGCACGTCCAGCTGGGAGGAGGCCTCGGGGAAGACCCAGGACTAGGTGGAGGGATTATATCTCCAACCTGGCCTGGGAACGCCTCGGGATCCCCCAGTCGGAGCTGGTTAATGTGGCTCGGGAAAGGGAAGTTTGGGGTCCCCTGCTGGAGCTGCTACCCCCGCGACCCGTTACCGGATAAGCGGAAGAAGATGGATGGATAGTTACCCTTTAAGTTTAAGTTTTCATACCCATATTTAGCTTCTTCTTTTTTTCTAACCAGCTGTTTTACTGTACACTATGTGTACTATGTGTGTTTTTCTTGTGAGCCATGTCAAAGACTAATTTCCATTGTTTTCACATGGAAAATCTTTTTTTTTTTCTTTTTTAGTTTGTTCTTCTACTGTTGGAATTTTTATGTGACAAATGTCCTTATTTCAAATGAACAGTCTAGGCTTTTAACTAACCTCAGCCTGACACTGTGTGTATTTATTTCAGTACATTCACTTGTTTTTTTATTGAAGACATTTCTGTGGCAGGCTAACCTTAATCCAACCCAAGATAACTGTAACACAGTCCGACAGTAATTTCACAATAGTTAGTTTTTCTGCTGAACCATAAAATAATAAAATACTATTTCAACAGCCTCTATTATCATTCCACATGCTAGGCAGTTTGGTTCCAGTAGAAACAACGCTGCTGCCATACTGCTCACCATTGTCCAGTTATCTAAGAAATAATATTTTCTCTCTGAATTATCATTATGGAATATGCACCAAGGCTGAGGGCTTTAACATAACAAGGCAACAAATCATTGGCAGGCAGACATGCCTACACACAAAAAGACACACAATACTGTACACACACGTACTGTAAGCACAGCCACAATGCGTCAGCTGGGTAGTTATTGTGTAGAGCAGTGTAAACAGGAAACATGTCGCAGGGCCTCGCAATTCGTCATCAGACCTCCCAACGCTTTGGTACACAGCAGAACAATACGAGCAAGATGCTAAAAATACACACACACACGCACGCACGCACACGCACGCACACACACATTGACACATTGACACATTTGTCAGTATATCTGCACAAACCTGCCATGTGTGTGTGAAAATCTACTCTGTGTGTGTGTGTGTGTGTGTGTGTGTGTGTGTGTGTGTGTGTGTGTGTGTGTGTGTGTGTGTGTGTGTGTGTGTGTGTGTGTGTGTGCATGTGTGTGTGTGCGCCCGTGTGTGTGCGTGTGTGTGGGTTAGCTGTGTCGGTAAGGAGGCAGAGATACAAACAAACTTGTGGTCTGCTCTGGAGAATGGGGCAATTTCCTGGTACACACAGTACACAGCAGGATAAACCCTGGACAAGTTAAGACAGAGAGAGAGAGAGAGAGAGAGAGAGAGAGAGGAGTGGACGATGGTTTTCTCTTTTATCTTCTGACTGCTTTCACAGGAAATGCCATGTGCTTTTTTTACAAATGTACATTACAGAGTAAAAATAGCCCCTAATAACTATTGAACATAATGAGATACACAAACAGTGCATAAAATTCCAGCACATATATACATATAAAGTTGTACATTTGTTTGGTTGGGTAACTCTAACTTTTCAGTTTTTAGAAAAACAAGACTAAGAGTCTAAGAGTGAGGCTGTGCAAAGCGCTGCTTTGAGCTAAATGCTCATATTTGGTGTTTAGCATGTTATAAATACACCTGTAGACTTCCTGTGACAGGCTTTTTCACAAAAAGTTTATCAATGAGCTACTGAAACAGCATTAGGTCTACGATATAGTAATACACAAGATATAAGAAATGCTCTGAAATGTATTCTTACATGGGGTAAGGTCTCATTTCTCATTGATTAACGTTGATAGTAATGTTAATAAGTTAGATGCCTTGACAGTCATGACCAAAAGAACGAGATCCAGGGTACAAGTGGCCGGAATAGGTTTCCTCAGAAGGGTGGCTGGCATCTCCCTTAGCGATAGGGTGAGAAGCTCACTCATCCGTGAGGAGCTCGGAGTAGAGCTGCTGCTCCTTTATGTCGAAAGGAGCCAGTTGAGGTGGTTTGGGCATCTGGTAAGGATGCCCCCTGGGCGCCTCCCTAGGGAGGTGTTCCAGGCATGTCCAGCTGGGAGGAGGCCTCGGGGAAGACCTAGGACTAGGTGGAGGGATTATATCTCCACCCTGGCCTGGAAACGCCTTGGGATCCCCCAGTCGGAGCTGGTTAATGTGGCCGGGGAAAGGGAAGTTTGGGGTCCCCTGCTGGAGCTGCTGCCCCCGCGACCTGACCCCGGTCGAGCGGACGAAGATGGATGGATGGATGGCGTTGCCAGTGCTGACATTTGAGGAGACAGAGAGCCGGAAAGCTCACAATGGAGGAAGCAATTAGCTTGTGTCACCGCCATCCACTTTAACCTCCAATGTCAAAGTAAACACAGTTACACAACTGAGCACTGGTTTTGCAGACAGCTGTAAGACAGGAGTCAATGGTACAAATATGTCTTTTGAATAAACAGTGTGATCTTATTGTCCCATTAGCGACAGAGCTAAGCTAATTAGCTAACATGTTTGCTAACTGACCGTTAGGAACACTGATGTACACTGGTGAACAAAATTCCCAGGGAAAGTGAACAGAAGAGTAGAGAAAATACCCATGAGAAACTCCAGGAGCTATTGTGACCGGCCAGGCCGGCAAATGAGTTAACGGTTAGCTCGCCAGCTACAAGCAGTTCACCAACTAGCCCTGCACCAACCTTCTGGCATCATTCATTTTGCATTGACGAGCGAGTCAATGCAAAGTCCCTTTGTTGCGTGACCAGCACTTAATCATAGCCTACTATAGAAATTGTACCTACTATCATAAAGTCACAGTTTCAATCCCAAAAATGTCCATTTTGCTCACTCAGTGTTAATAACTCTAAATAAAGACAGGCAGCACTAGCCTAGAAATCTAGATGCACCCTAGTGGCAGCAAGTGTAATTTGCAGCCAGGGTCGTCTAGCAACTCTCCGTTGGCTTGCGAGCTGGAAAAACCAAACTCTAGTCAGGCCAATCACATCATGTATAGAGTCGGTGGGCAGACTTAACATAATGACGGCAGAGTTGTGACGGTTCCACGTGAATTCCCTGCTACTTGAAAACAAAGAAGATGGCTGCTGCTGCTGGCGAACAGCGGTCTTTCGAATCAGCTTACTTGGAGTTAAGATTTTCTTTGAGAAAAGAACAAAGAACGGCACTGAAGTCATTCTTAAAAAAGTAAGATGTGTTCGGAGTTTTGCCGACCGGAAACGGCAAAAGTTTAATCTATCAACTAGCGTCGCTTTGATTGGTTGTAGCGCTATCCTATTGCGTGCAGAGGGAATTTGAAAGACAACCGTTTATCCCGCCCCTCGGATTGAGCCCTGCCAATGGTGAGTTCCCAGACCCAACATCTTGATGTGGGTCTGGCTTGTCAGGCTAAGGCAGCACTGTTTTTTAAAGTATATGAAATTGGGTAATTGCACAGCAAGTAAAGTGTGCTAAAGTGAAAGTTTGTTTTCTCTGAATGATATGTGACATAGTTAAAGGTTGGACCTGTCTGCACATGCACATACAGCTCATACTGATGTAATTGGATGGCATAGAACAATGTTATCATTCTGCCATCTGAAAGGACCCATTCCACATACTAACACAAACTGGGAGGATGAAAGTCATACATTTTATACATTGCTTTGGCTGTACTTAACCTGCCATAAACTAACAGTGCGTTTCCTATATTTAGTTTGGAGTTGGGCCAAATGTTCTCACAGCCTGCATGTCTGACTATCGTTCTTCATAACGTGCCATTGGTTATAGTTTGGGCTGCGGATCAGCCATGCATGTTCACACACACGCACACATGCACAAGTCATTAATGTGCGACCCCCACTAAAACACTTAAACCCTTACAGATTACTCTGGGGGTAAGCCCTCTGATGATTTTCATTTGAAGTGCGGAGAGCTTGTTTTACTACAGCACATTTAAAATATTTTTAAAGCTTAATTGACCACGAACGTGAGTTAAGATTTGTCTCTCTATCTGTGCTCAACTGTTGTTTTCCCCGTACTGAACAAAGGAGGCTTGTGTGTCTGCAAAGTTCTGGGATTATGATTAACACTTTGATTACTGGGGCTAAATTTGGAAGAGATGGAGGGATGAGAATGAGGGAGGAAAACATTGAGAAAGACAGGGAGAAGGTGAGGGTGTGGTAGCGGGTGTGAGGGTGAATAGGAAACAAGTAGTGCAAGTAGTGCAAAATTAGTGATAGCTCATCCTTGTTGGATGACACACTAAACAGCAGTCATGGAAATACCCTACATCCTTGCTTATTTTATCCTGGGAGCAGAATCTAGTGTAACTTATCTGCTGATCTGTCAGAACAGAGGAATGTATAAAAAAGGTTTTACTGCATGTAGCGCTGTCTGCTACATCACTGTGAGTTTAGCGGAGCAGGTAAAGAGGTTTTTCCACTGATGCAGCAGTGAAACGGCCATTTGGATTAATGGCAGTTCTTTGGACGAGTCAGTCACGAGCCCAGCAACACCAATATAAAAACAGTACAATCATCCAATGTGAGCACTGGTGCATGACAAGGTAGTAAATGCATCACATCTCATGAGTACATCTTCCTTTCCCTACAATTTCACATAATGCTGCCTTCAGGTGTCATAAAAATCTGAATTACAAGTTGAACACATGCTGACAGTGCGGATAATGGAAACAACTGATGTTTAAAAAAGAATTGTGGTTTGCCAATCTGGGTCATATTTCCAGGGTGGTTTTATTCCAGTCCTTTCCTGAATGCAAGAGATCCGGGGTTTATCCAGAGCGTATCAGTTTAGCATCAAATTGGTCACAGCTTTTTTTTGCTTATTTTTAGTTCACTGATGTGGTGTTACTTTATTTCCAATCTATTTTCTATAGCCGTGTATCCTGTTCAGTCTGTTCAGAGGCTGGAGCCTATCCCAGCTTGTTCTAAGTGAGAGGTATTTTATTTTGTCTCACTTTTAAATGTGAATGACAAAGACACAACAGACCACAATCAGCACTTGATTGTGGTTTGTTAGTCTTTACATTTCACTTCCGAGAGACCATTTTGTCACTCTGTATCACTCCCTTAGCACTAGCAAAGTGCTACCAGACAAAAGAGTAAAAACAAAAGATTTTATGGCCTACCAATATGCTGAATGTCTATCAAATGAACTGGTTGTATGTGGCAGTAAATTGGATATTTCCTTGTGTAAAAAGTTGTTATTGTTCATAAAAACCTGCCTTCATCTACCATACATCTCCTCTCAGGTCAGAGCCCCCAAATTACAAAACAAGACAGTCTACAATAGCGATCATCAATTCGCAATCTTTTTTTTCTTCCTATTTGGAAGAAACCCTCTAAAACAATTGAGATGGAAATAATAGTAGATATAAACAATAAATAAATAATACAGGCTGATCATGAATGGGTCAAGTGTAGTGGTACTGAAAGTTGATAATATGAATGCAAACTCATTAGTCTATTCTTCTACACACACAGAAATGGCACATACTTAGGAAAGCTCATTGTGGGACTGGCTCTAGTGGCTGTAATTCTGCACCAAGGCTGAATTTTGGGAAAGAGACTTCAGATACAGTATTAGGGGACCACTAAGGTCTATATAAAAGCATCCAAAGAGCACCATGTCATAGGACCTTTAAAGTGGCGGTTTTCCACGTCAACTTTTTGCTTCAGGCTGTTTGAGAGGGACATTATTTGAGCGTTTTCCACCTCCGTTGCAATGACGTTTTCTGTAATCACCCCTCAGTGAACTGCCTCCTTGGTGGAGATCTGAGAGCATTTTCTAGTTAAAAGCCTATCTACTTCTCAATGTGGATTTTTCGTGTTTTTTAGGAGTCTGTTTACACTCATACAGGTATATAAAATAACATTAATTCAGTAAAAAAAAGGAAAATATCAAACAATGATAGGCTTAGTAGGTAGGCCTATAAATTAAAAAAAAAATCTTTTATTTGAAAGTCTGGCCCCCACGGTTTCTGCTGAGAAATATTCTGGCTCTTGGAAAAACGTAGTTGATAACCCCTGGTCTACAGCCACACTGGCAGCTCTGTGCTTAGGAATTGCGGTGCTTGGAGCTAAATGCTAATGTCATTATGATAACATGCTCAGAGTGAAAATGTTTACATGCTGATGTCTAGCAGGTGTAATGCTTATCATGTTCACCATCTTAGTTTAACATAAAACGCGTTTAGTTTAGTTCACTTAATCCTTTTGGTATCTAGCCATGTACGTATAGTTCAGGTTTTATTCACCCAGGTTTTGAGATTCAGAATTTCTGCCTCCATTGAAATAAAAATGGAGGTGATTTGAATTTTGTTTTGATAGGGATTATTTCTTTCATTGAAAGTCCTTACAGTGAAAACTTTATCTTTAAAGGTCCTATGACATGCTGCTTTTTGGATGCTTTTATATAGGCCTTAGTGGTCCCCTAATACTGTATATGAAGTTTCTTTCCCGAAATTCAGCCTTGGTGCAGAATTACAGCCACTACAAGTCAGTCCCACAATGAGCTTTCCTTAGGATGGGCCATTTCTGTGTCTGTAGCTTTAAATGCTATTGAGGAGGAGAGAGGTGTGGCAAGGTAGAGGGTGGGGGTGTGGCCTTGACCAGCTTGCGGCCACGGTTGTAGCTCTATTTCCTCATGGGTGGGCCAAATTCTCTGGACAGCTGTGGGCGGCGGGCAACCTTTCCCCGGATGATGACATAAAGGGAAGATTTCAGACTGGCCCATCTGAGCTTTCATTTTCTCAAAGGCAGAGCAGGATACCCAGGGCTCGGTTTACACCTATCGCCATTTCTAGCCACTGGGGGACCATAGGCAGGCTGGGAGAACTCACATTAATGTAAAAAAAAACTCATTAAGTGAAATTTTCATGCCATGGGACCTTTAATAACCAAAGCAACTCGAAAGTTGTTTTTGGTCATTAGGGACCTGGAGGAGCTGGATAAATACCAATGAGACAAATGATAATAAGGTAATGGCTTTTACACCCAGTAGTAATACAAATAAATAAAATTAACTACCAACATGTCATTTTCTGTTACAAATTCATCTACATCCGGACTAGATACCTTTTCATATACAGAGCATAAAATGCAGGACATAGAAAATAATATTGATCCAGAAAATAACTTACTTAGCAATATCAATACCAGCTGCAGTTATTATACAGATATGAAATTTAATAAAACTTTCCAACTAGAACACAATGTATCAATTATCCACTTTAACAGCAGAACTATATGCCAACTTCCATAGCATCAAAACATATTTACGACAATTAAGACCCAATTCAACATCATAGCAATATCAGAGACCTGGATCAAAACTGAGAAAGGTGTGGACTTTGAGATTGACGGCTACGAACTGAATTATAAAAACAGAGTGAATAGAAGTGGAAGGGGTGTGGCAACATACGTGGATAAAAACATTAATAGACAATATGTAAGAAAGAATACTACAATAAAATATTAGATGATAATAAAAAGTAACCTGAAAGGTTTATGGAATATTCTAAATAGTATCATTAGAAATGGAACTAAAAATGGGAAAACTAGTTACCCAGAATTTTATATCGAAAATGACAAGAAAATAGAAAACATGGAAGATGTGGTTAGTGGTTTTAACAATTTGTTTGTAAACGTGGGACCAGATCTAGCAGAAAAAATAAAAAATCCAGAAATAACAGAAGGGGTAAATGCTGATCTGTGGAATAGTAATCCGACCTCTATTTTCCTTAGAGCAGTGGGAAGAAATGAGATAATAAACACTGTAAAAAAAAAAGTGTAAAAGCAAATGTTCCACGGATTGGAATAATATTGATATAATTATAATAACACAAATTATTGAAAAAATTGTTGAACCACTAATTCATATCTGTAACTCCAAACAAAATGAAAATAGCAAAAGTAATACCAGTATATTAAACTGGGGATAGACACCTTTTCACAAATTACAGGCCTGTTTCTATACTCCCCCAGTTCTCCAAAATCCTTGAAAAGCTTTTTACATAAAGACTTGACAATTTTATTGAAACACACAAGCTTCTAGTTGACAGTCAATACGGATTCTGGACAGACAGATCAACAGCTTTGGCACTAATGGCACAGACAAAAAGAAACATGTAGTGGAAATATTTGTAGATCTAAAGAAAGCATTTGACACCATAAATCATAACATTTTATTACATAAACTAGAGAAATATGGTATCAGAGGGGTTGGATTGGAATGGGTGAGTAGCTACTTAAAAAACAGGCAACAATTTGTAGAAATTGGGAAACACAAATTGACATACATGAATATAACATGTGGGGTACCACAGGGGTCGGTCTTAGGACCAAAGCTTTTCATAATTTACATCAACAACATATGCGAGAGTATCGAATATACTAAAATTTATTCTATTTGCAGATGATACAAATATTTTCTGTTCTGGTGATAATTTACAGCAGCTTTTGGAGATGATCACACCAGAAATTAATAAATTAAAACAGTGATTTGATGTAAACAAACTGTCATTAAATATATAAGCAAAACAAAGATTATGTTATTTGGAAAACATAAAACCCTCAAGTAGAACTAAAAAACAACAACATAAGTATTAAAAGAGCATATGAAAATGCATTTCTTGGTGTGATTTTAGACCACAAAATCAGCTGGAAACCTCACATAAACCATGTCAAAGCAAAACTAGTAAAGACCATAGCAATATTAAATAATTCAAGACATATTAGAGAGATGATTGTGAAGGTGGGTTAGTGTACGGATTGTTATGGGGTGGTGGATTATGGAAATGGGTTGTTGACTAACTTAAAACGTAAAAAAACAGTTTTTGAAAATATTAATTATAATGGTATTTTTAATATTATTTGTAACACTGTATATATATATATATATATATATATATATATATATATATATATATATATATATATATATATATATATATATATATATTGTTCTTTTTCCTTTGGTGTGTTGCTATGCACTTTTGTATTTTTATATTTTATTTTATAGTGATATGTATATATTTTACTTTTGTTCGAAATACAAAAATAAATGGTAAATGAAAATAAAAATGAAATGAAAATGAAATTAAATATAAATGAAAAGACTGAATTCTTTTTCAAATAATATTGTGTTTTATGGGGTGGAGGCAGAAACCAAGATACCCCTAAAGGAAATTGAGAAAATATGTTTTTTTGTAACATGACCAACCTTTTAACCCTGAGTGCTTCATGGTAACCACTGCACAAAAAAACAGCTCGGTTTAACCTCTCAGGCTTTTACTGCAATAGGGAGCCGAGCTCTCCCAATCCGAGACTGACTTATGCTTTATGAGCTCATATTGCAGCTGTAGCATGTCAGTATGAGAGAACTCAGAGCAGGAGTGATGTATGCTGCAAAATGGATTCCACTCTCATAAATGTACAGATTTGTCAGATTGTTCTCTAGGCTCTGCCTTTGAACTGTGGCTTGTGTAATAAACTCTGAATTCCAAGACAATTTCCTGTCCCACTGGAAGACGCTTTGTGATTCGGAGATGAGATCAGAGTTAAAAGTATACCCACTCACACAGACACATAGTTTATCTCATACATATGCGTATGGATGAACACCCACATTCACCCAGACACGCTTGTTATACAGACTGATTACATGTGCTACAGGGCCCCAGGGGAATCCAGATAAGGTGTGTGGAGGCATGTACGAATAAAACTCAGAGCCAACCTGACACACAGGCTTACAAGATAAAAGGCTGCATGCAGACAGTAAATACCTCCTCCAAACGATCATCCTCAACCTGTTTCATACTGTAACTGTATTAATGTCAGGTCCCTGACAGAAGTCTAACAATTTAAACACAGTGTACATCTATCCATACTGCTGTGTATGGTGCAGATGGGCTCTCTGAAGTTTCTGGGTCTCTTATCTACATTATCATACTGCCATGGCATTAAAGAAATATGTAGAAGAATAGTTTGAAAAATTTAGGAAATTGCTTATTCCCTTTCTTGCCAATTCGATACTACTTTCCAACTTCTCATCTAACTCTCTGCAACAAAGCAAGAGTATATTTCCCAACATGTCTAACCAATTCAATCGTTTTTGCATTTAAACTGCCAACTTCCGATGACTTTGCACTATGTTGCACCATTTTTCTCCAGTGTGCAGTATTTCACACTCTGCATTCAGTATGTTTTAGAGCAAAAAAAAACAGAAGAGTTTGAAACTAGGGCTGTCAATTGATAACAGTTTTTAATCACGATTACTCGCATGAGTGTCCTAATAAACTCGCGATTAATCGCAAATGGATTGCACATTTTTTAATCTGTTCTAAATATACTTTAAAAGGGATATTTTTTTAATGCTCACATGGTAGCTATTTGAGACTTGACTACTCTATTAGTAACTCAATTTACATAGGACAGAGGGGGAGAGAGCAGCGCTGTTTAGTGTTTAATAACCGAGGATCTGTGGACTGCATGCATGGGAAAGAATTACAATAGAAATATACTTGAATATATCGGTAAGAGGGTCTGAAAAGTCGCTAAATCTACCAAGAAAGTCGCCAAGTTGGCAACACTGACCACAACGTTATTGCTGCAGTAGTTTATATCCACGGCATTCCACTTCCGGGATTGCTCCGGTGCCACTCTTTTTGGCAGGATGTCCGTTACCTTCCTCTTTCTTTGTGTTGGCGTTCTAAACTCCGGTGGATTTATGAGCACTATGGTTAATTGCTCCTCAGATCTCTGCAGGGTAAATCCAGACAGCTAGCTAGACTATCTATCCAATCAGAGTTTCCTGTTGCACGACTAAAACAACCTTTGAACGTACACGTGCCACCGAAACAAGTTCCTTCCCAAGGCTATTTTGCAGAGGCAACGTGGCTCTGCTCTGTGCTTAGCGATGACAATTGTGATTGGTTTAAAAAAAATGCCAATAAACCAGAGCATGTTTCTCTCCCATCCCAGAATGCTGTGTGGACTAGCCAAACCCTCCTACGCAGCGCTGTGGAAGAAGGTCTGGCAATGCGAGATTATTGCTGCAGCTTCCTGATTTCCCAAACTATGGAGTGAAATCACAGAGGGAGGGCAGAGGTGACTGAATCAAACTCAATTGAATTGTCTTCATCCAGAGTCTGTTATCTGTACTGGAGACTGGGGTGGGGGGATAGAGACGCAAGAGATTGGTATCTTAGTTCAATCAGCAGGCCTTACTGTCCAGTGAGCACCCTGCAGGCCCCAGATCCTGAGTCATCCAATATCTCAAAAGCATTCCTTGACAGCAGAGTGCATCCTCTTTGTCTTAGACTGAAATCTTAAAGCGCTGTGCAATTTCTCAGATTCAAATCAGAGTGGGCCTCTATCAGATGTGCCTGTTCTTCTCTCTCTCACGTCCTTTAGAGCCCTAAAACACAGTTGAACAGCTTCACCTCTTCTTTTAAAAGTTGCACTAGAACACTACGAGGACTCTAGCTGATGGCCAACAAACAATTTTCAAAATAATGTGACTATGTTAACACAGTCTAAAATGCTCGGAATTTGCAGCAGTGGAAAATATGCTAAATACATTAACTAAACAAGTACAGTTTTAAGGTACTTACTGTATCCTTTATTTGAGTATTTTCATTTTATGTCATTTTATACTTTCATTTCACTACATATTATGCAATATTGTACTTTTTTACTCCACTAAATTGTGTTTCAGGAATATTTCAACATGTTTTCTAAAATCAACTTTTTTATGATTTTAGGGTTATTTCCTGCCATATTCTTTCTTGTTTCAAGATAAAGACACTTGTACGCAACATTTTTTAATAAATTGATTTAGATTAAAATAGGTTGAATTTTTCTATGTTTTTAGGACCCAATCATTGAAAGAAATGTCTAAATGTCTCTAATTTCTATGTAAGATTGAGGTTTTTATGTAGGAAAAACTGCCCAACACTTTATATGGTAATTAAAACATCCACCATGACCAATTTAAATGCAAAATACTGCTCAACATTAATGCATCAGTGATAATTCTCCTATGACATATTTATTGTACATGGCACTATAAAAGGGGCCATTTGGCATTCAATTTACTCTTGTTACTTTAGGTGCATTTTGCTGATAATACTGTTGTATGTACTTTTACTTAAGTAAAGAAACTGAATACTTTTTACCACCGCTGAGAATATGTCTGGCAAATTAAAGGTGAAAAAATGGGTGAATACACTTATTCACTACAGTCAGATAGCTCTGTGTCATCGACTACCTCCCAGTCCAGTTCAACAGGCTAAATCAGCCAACTTTAGTGCCAACAACGATGATCACACCTTCAACTTCAAGTCCTAACTCCTAACTTCATCTTTAACTTTTATATCCGTAATAATCCAATCTTTAGAAAAAACAGGCGATGGTCAGCCACAAATGGTAACCAACGGCCCAACGGTGGATTGGTGTCAGGGCCCTTAAACTCTTTACATTTCACTTCATCCTTCAATTTTGTCTCTCTTCAATACACTCAGGCCATTCCCCCCCCCTTTTTTCATTCTTTGTCTCTCTCCCTCTGTAGCCCCAGGATTTTGATAAACACAGTTGATCCTGGGCCTATGCACTGAGTATGGAGTGTTTGAAGGGCAGCCTTTCTACTCAGGACCTTGTTTATTCTGCCCACTCCCTGTCAACCGTGTTTAATGTCACCAAGGTTTTTCTCTCCCCTGAACACACACACACACACACACACACACACACACACACACACACACACACTCACACACACACACACACACACACACACACACACACACACCACACACACACACACACACACACACACACACACACACACACACACACACACACACACACACACACACACACACCATCCTCCATTCTCTATTCTCTTTCCTCCCTGGAGAAAGAGAGTGAAATAAGGGAAAGAAACAGATAGCAGCTCCATGTGCATGTGTTTGTATGTGTTATGGGAATAGGGGGAGGTAATGCATGAAAGCCAGAGCTGCTGATTATATCTCTTTTAAGGAGTGTGTGTGTGTGTGTGTGTGTGTGTGTGTGTGTGTGTGTGTGTGTGTGTGTGTGTTGGGGGAGTTTGCTGAGTAAAAGCAGGCATAC
>NC_050187.1:11588385-11605885 GCF_008315115.2 Sander lucioperca
TCCCTCCAGGATTTCATGGCCTTTTTTTGAGATTGTTGCGGTCCAAAATGCCTGATTTCGCAGGAGCTTTTGTAAAAAATTGCAATAAAAGTTGCGATGTCTTTTGTATGTTTGTTGCAATGAAGTTGCGGAAGACAGTGAAAGTTGCAAAAAAAGTTGCAATTTTTTTTTTATAATTCTTTAAAAATAAAAAGGAAACTTGTTTTGGGGAGAATAATAATTATTACTATTAATTAATTACTCTGGGCTGAGATTTCCTAGGAACCTTACCAACAAGGCTCAGGATCCTGCAAATGTTGGTATAATATGAAAATGGCTGGTGGATGTAAGACAAAAAATAATAATTTATTGAATTAATCAAATATGAACATATCTGTCACTGTCAGTGGCTTGTTGATCTTTACATTGTTAGTTAATTTCCTATCCTGGCCTGGGCTGGGAAACACATTCATATGGTTTGATAAAGTACTTATTGGACTTTAACTTATCATTGCACTTACAATAACGAGCGTAGCTGTCCTCAATTTATGTCATCCTGTACGTCTCATCTGCGGTTTTTCCTGCATCCACCGTGTGTGATTGTGCCTGTTTGTGTGTGTGTGCGCATGCGTCAGTTGCGGGGGGAACTGAGCTGCAGCCCCGCCCGCTGCAGATACCCGACAGGATTGAAACAGCAGCAGCTTTCAGCGACTTTATAGTGAAAACATTTTAACATTGATGTTTAAATGTATACAGGTTGGCAGGACGGTCTGAAATGTTTTGCACGGTCTTTCGCTGTACGTTTTCTTGGTAAATGTGAGATGTTCGAGTCACACACGTGTCTCGTCCATGAATGTATTAAGAGAACAGTCTTGTTTTTTTCACTGAGATCGTTAAAATAGGGCCCAAGGGGTCATTTTGGTGCCTAAATTTAATTGTCACATCGCCGTTTCACAGTCACTTTTTTGTGACTAAACGCAACTGTTTCGACCGCTGTTACGTTTCTGACCGTTTTAACCCAAACAACAAACTTTTTTGTAATCTCTTTGTCGTTTTGGTGCCTAAACTTAACTTTCACATCACTGTTTCACAGTCACCTTTTTGGGACTAAACCTAACTGTCACAAGCATCCGACCATCACTTCACAGTCACATGACTGGTCGCCGTAATTTTGTGAGATATACAAATTGTTGTGTCAGTGTTTGTGAGTTTGGATGACAACATAGATAAATGGACCCTGCATTAGTCTGAATAGTGCTTTATTCAGGCTTCCCACATTTCTATGAATTTTGAAAGGCCAACGTACTGTCATTTGATGTCTGTTTTGTATTCCTTTCAACATAACATTTCCAACAGTGTCTCTCTTTACAAAACCACCATTGGTTGATTGTCAAAATCATGCAAAGAAAGAGCAATTATAATTGTATTTGCTCCCTTCAAATAAAAAGCTCTTTGCCTTCTCTAAGACCCCCACCCCCCACCCCTGAATCCCATGTGCATCCAAGGTTAAAGCATCTGGAAAGATTTAGCTGATATAAATGTTTTATGTTGGTCAATTGTCAGTCTAATGCTTATTTTGTGATTTCATCTTGCATGCTAGCTTGTAACATCTGTTAATTTTTTTGTCTGCCTGAGTGTTTTGATCTCCCCCCATAAGATGTGATTCTACTCTGGCCAAACAATGGAAATGTTCCTAAATGACCTGTAGACTCAAGTTTAATTACAAGAGACGGAATAACAGAATATATATAGACAGCAAGATGAGGAGACAAGGATGTGGTGAGGCAGCAGAGAGCTGCAGGCATGATTTGGAAAAAAGAAAGAAAAAAAATGGAGGGGATGGATGGGAACAGAAAGCAGGAAGGCGGCCCCTCATCAGTCAGTTATATAAGCTGGCTAAATGAGTCAGTGCAGAAATCAGAGCTGTCAGGCCAGTGAAACAGACAGACTTGGCCAAGGAACTGGAACACTGTGAGGAATAACACACCAAAGATAAGGTGGTGTTTTATGGCCTCTTTGCTGCTGAGTCATGTTGTGTCTTACAGTAATACTGTTTTAATAAACTGGGAGATTAAAGTCTGGAGCAGATCTGGGTGCAACAGTTGCTGCATTGATTTCGGTTTCCTAGCAACTCTGTAATAGATCAGTTATATCACATGCAGTCTGTGGCAGAGAAGCTGCCTATCACACATTTGTAAATACTTCCTGATCATTGACTTAATTTTCTGACATCCCCGTTGTCCACTTGCCAACAAACCCATTACTGGTCTAGCTTACCTTACGCAGGTAAGTGCAGTAATACAAACATTGTAAAAATGTGTGTACCTGATCTGGATTTTATAAATAAGGTTTAGAGGAGATAAAGGTGTAGGATTTCATTTCCCTAAAACCCAACTTTAGGTGTGTGTGTTTAGGCGCATGCAAGCAAATGTTCCTGTATTTGTGTGTGTGTGTGTGTGTGTGTGTGTGTGTGTGTGTGTGTGTGTGTGTGTGTGTGTGTGTGTGTCTGTGTGTGTGGTGAAGCCACAGAGGAGCCAGGCTGTAATGGTCTAGCTCAGTTTGTTTGCATAGCCACCCAGAGACGGAGCAGGTCCACAGATCCAATCAGAGAGGATGTGGTTTCACTTCTAATTTTACACAAACAGCTTTGGCTACGCTTTGGGTGCCTGTAGAGCCGGGGATGAATGGATGTACAGATGGATGGGTAGCAGGAGATATGAGTGAGTGTGTGTGAGTGTGTGTGTATGCCTTTCATTGTCCGCCTGCATTCATGTCGGCATGTGAGGCATGCAGGAAAAAGGAATTGTGTTTTTGCAAAAGCATGTAGAAAGTGCGCATGTGTGCGTGTTTTTATACGTGTATTTGTGTATACGTGCTACACATGCACACACAATATTGTTGTATTAATGTGTGTGTGTGTGTGTGTGTGTGTGTGTGTGTGTGTGTGTGTGTGTGTGTGTGTGTGTGTGTGTGTGTTTGTGTGTGCAGAATTCCTGACCCAGTGCACTCACAGCAGAGCAGTAATGAGTGTATTAGTCTGGGGATGTATTTAAAGCAGGTCACAGCAGTCTGGATTATTAACAACAGACTGTAGCACAGGGCCATGTGATATATGTGGTAATGGCAGTAATTGTAACAGCAGTAATAATAGTTCAGACAGTGTTAGTGCTAGTTGTTACTGCTGTGGTTGTGTAGTTTTGTAAATAGGGTTGCTGTGTTGCATGCTTTTAATAATTGTAACCATTTATCTCCTAAATATTAGGTTGTGATGATAAACCTAGATTTTTTTCAAAACTCGCGAAGACTCTCACGAGACTCGATGCCCAACAACTTATTCTTACCTTAACCATTCGAGGTAAATGCTTGAACTCAACCATTAAACTTTAATTTTTCGCAAGATGTTTGCAAATCTTGGGTTACAGTCTATACACAACCCCATTCTTAATCCCGACATACAAAGCTCTGATCGGTGTCAGCAGCCTTCACACTAGACCTTCCCTATTCCGATTACTGAGAAAATTGGAGATTTTGTGCAGTGAGTTATATGTATGGGACAATGAATCTCTTATATGTACTTCCTAAATATTGAGATCTAGATAATGAAAAGCTACTGGGGAACAGACTTCACAATGTTAATAAAATTAAGTAAAAAAAATTATTCATTTCCTCCCAGATATCTGTCTTGCCTAGTTCTGAGTACTTACATATTCAACGACCGTTGCCATGATCATTCAACCATATTCGCGAAATGGTCACGTTATTTAATCTATTGATTCGTGTACACAGACACGTTTATGTCGTTTATTTCCGTGGTGGTGAGCACGAATTTTAAACTAATGTATTTCAATGGGATGTATCTTTCGTTATCACAGCACGACTACAGTAGCGAGTAGTATGAGGTTGGTCTGGGCGGTGGATGGGTCAAACAACACAGGACTTTCACCCCAGAGACCGGGGATCGTGTCCCACATGTGACGATTAATTTCCCCGTTGTTCTTTTCCTAAACACAGCCGTCCCGTTGTTGTCTTGCGTCCCCCAGAGACCGCGTCCGTCTCCAGCGTGTGACGGTTCCTTTCCCCGTTCTTTTTTTCCTAAACACAACCATCCTGTTGTTGTTGTGCATCCCTGAGAGACCGCGGCGTCCCCCAGAGACCGCGTCCGTCTCCCGCGTGTGACGGTTCCTTTCCCCGTTCTTCTTTTCCTAAACACAACCGTCCCGTTGTTTTCTCGGCGTCCCCCAGAGACCACGTCCGTCTCCCGCGTGTGACGTTTCCTTTCCCGTTCTTGATGCTTCCCATTTTGTGCTGACCACCACGAAAGAAAATGAGATGAACGTGTCCGTGTACACGAATCAATAGATTCAAAATAACGTGACCATTTCACGAACTGCCGTGAGACCGTGTTGACATATTACAGTAATTACTCTTTAAAAAGTAAAGTAAAATGGTGCATCAAACTGAGTCATTAATATGTAGTATGTGTCCTTACTTCATGATTACATTACCACTAATTTCCATTTTTTGTGTGGTTTGTCTCCTGAAATGTGTATTAATCCTAACATGTTCCATATTAAGTATCAGCCTATAAATCATTACATATCACGGAATGTCATTTATTTTAGCTCTCACACTATTTAAAGAGTCTGAATCTTCTACACAGGAGTTTTGGTTCCATGGTTTAAAGGGCCTCTCTGAGCTAGACTGCAGTGATGGCAGTAATTGGGTAAAAAGGTGGGTAAACACATAGGTCAAAAGTTAAAGGCAAATATTGACCCACTGACTCGAGACCGGGAGGCTCAAGAAAACAGCTCCACAAAACGAGCAAGGTGAGCAAGGAGACTGCGAGACATTACCCGTGGAAAGTTTTTACTGCTGGTTCACAGAAAAGCCTTCTTGGACCATTTTCACAGGCAAAGGAAGTCACACCACTGGTCCAACTCTTAATTTCTACGAGGGCTTTAAGCTTTCCAGCAATAAGACAATAATTTAAAGTTCAAGTTCCTTTTCATTCCCAGAGTCGGGCAGGAGGAATTCGTTTCAGCTAGGAGGAAAATTGCTCTGACATTTACAGCACCAAGCAGTGCCATGCTGAACATAAAAACAGCAGATCCTGCAGACAGAACTAACTTCAACATGTTCACAAAAGAAGAATGTGCTTGCTTTGTGTTAAACATTATGCTGCTTGCTCGTATAGCGACTTTCACAGAGTTACTTTTATTTTAATGCAATCTTTTAGTGATCCAACAAACTGAACAATTACTTTCCAAACTTTCTTCTGGGTCTTTCACCCCGCTGGCCAAGCATCCCAGTTCCTTCTTAAGTTACAGTTGCCAATCGCTGACATCAGCACAGAAAAATTAGACCCTTGAAAAGACGTCCAATCTCCGAGATTGGACAAAGAACCTTATTGCCTTTCATAGTAAATTACCTATATCAGTGTATGCCTATCTTAGCTATATCTTCAACTGCTTGCTTGTGCTTCCAGTAGGCATTCATTATGAAAACTCTTGAGTTTCAGCCAAGCAGCTATCATGATAAAGACTCCTGGGTGGAAATCTAGAGCAGAGGCCATTTTGGTTCTTCAATGACACGTAATGGAGGCCATTGAGTGGTCCCTGGACAGGAAACCAGGGGCCGTTGGGGGTCGTTGACAGGCGTCACTGACCCCTTTCTCCACTCATCTGGGGAGAAACCAGAGCCCTCCAGCTGACAACACAACATCTCCTCACATTCAGGCCAGGCCAAAGATTTGGTGCTAATAGCTGAGGAATGATGATTGTCCCTGCGGTCAGGTTTCACAGAGGAGACGTTTGTGGACAAAGGACAGGGAGGGGAGAGTCAGCTCAGTGTCAAACACAATGTGCATGTAAACTCCTAGAGATAAACTCCACAGGTTCTTTGTGGGGAGAAATGTCCATTTTTCTACCTTTTGTTTGTGCCTGCAGACATGCTGCATGTCTTGTGACCACAGGCAAGCTCAGTTATACTTGAATCTTGTAAGTTATGAATCCAGACGACACAACCGTCGATCACCGCAAGACCCACATACACAAATGCCCCTCTCAGATAATGACATGTGCAGTGAATCAAGAGATCGAGTGACATTCGGTCACACAGATCCCTCTCTTCAAACGCTCCCTCAAACCCACCACAGAGAGAGAGGGAGAGGCCTCCTCTGAAACGAAGAGTCAAACTCTGTCCCAGAACCAAACAATCAAGAAGATTTGCTTAAGACAAGTAAGACCAAACAGGATTAGTGTCGATTGCATGAAGCACCAACTTAAAGGACATAAAGGAGTGACTTGGATGTCACAGACAAAACTCTGCTTGTACTTTTCAGACCACAGTTTGAAGTCTGAAGGTCTGGATGTAGGTCAACAGCACCCATCTCTCTCTGTCTCTGTTTAAAAAGCATCTAGACCTCTTGTCCTTCCTCCAAGTCCAACCACAGATGTCCTACAATTTCTGCCAAGTCTTCCCTTGGCTCCCATCCATCCAGCAAGCAAGCAAGCAAACACAAAACTCACCTTCTCATCCCACACCACCATCCATCCCTCCTTCTTCTTCTTTCTCCGTCTGTTTTGTAAACCTTGTTAATGCAACCACAGGGATTTATTTTGTTTTTTACAAGAAATGAAGTTTGACATGGGCCTTAAAGGTACAGCGGGCTGCGTGACCCCGGGTCCCTTGAAAGCTATTCAAATCCCACAAGAGCAAATTAAAAATGCATCGTCATTAATCTGAAATGACATCTGTTTTTTTTCCTCAAAGTTACAGGCTTTTCTATCCCATCCGTACATCTCCCTGGCAAAGCACTGTTACCACTAATCCTGCTGTCTGACTCAGGCCCAGGACCCTCTTCACATGGATGGCCAAGAGGGATAAACCCCATCTGGGCACAGGCAACCAAAAACCACACTACTTTACAGTATGAAGGACGTGTGAAACCCTGCAAATATCTGGGTTTGGAGTAATGAGAGGGGATCTGATGTATAGCATGGAAACATGAATGCTGTCCCTTTGTTTTGTTCTCTTGCCCATTCCTTTCCCTCAGATACATGTATCAGTGAATCAATGTTTGTGTTGCTGGTACATTCAAGGAGCTGATAGTTGTATCAAACCACATTTTTATTGGCACTGGTCAAAAGCAAATACCAGTGGTCCAGCAGTCAAGCACTACACACACACATACACAGCTTTCTCTGTTTAAATATGACAGTGCGCCTGGGGTGCAAAATTAAACTTGTTTAATCAACAAAGCTCCTTTTTCTTTTAAGTCACATAAAATTGTCCACAGATCCTGATCCAAGACTTAAATATGCAAGCATGGGAGTTTAGCATGCCTATATTCCTGAAGTAGAGTCAAGCATGTTTAAGTTTCAACATTTTACTGGCAACACACTTCAAGTCGGAATAAAACCTGATCTCTTGTTTTAACTCGTGTTTGCATCAACATGAAATATCAACTTTGCAAAATGTGGTTGACATACTCTTATTAGTGATGAGAATAACAACTCTATAAACATACAAGTCTCTATAGTTGCTTCCCATCTTTGGAATGAGACTGAGAGTTATGGGACGTTTGGTTTCAACAAACCTTTAGTCGCGCTGCATGCATGCAAATGTCGTCACAACAGGCAGAAACTGAGCAAAAGCCATGGCAAAAGTAACAAGTGAACAATTACAACAATTTATCATTATTTCATTTCATGTTAAATTAACCAATATAAAGTTGTAGCCAACGTCAACGTATTGCAAATAATACACTGGATATACCATGTTGCAAGAGTAGAGTCAGAGTATCAGTGCAATGTGAGTTGTCTGCCTGATATAGCTCGCAGGCGTCACTCCATTTTGTCTTTAAGTTACTTACTATCATGTCAGTGTCTGTTGGGGGGTTTAGCCCTTCATTAGTCAGCTGTGTTTTCCCAGAATGCCTTTCACATTCACATAATTGTCTGGGCAGGATGTCTTCTGTTGTCAGGACAGGCCCTCTCCCTCAGCCACCCTTCCAGGCCTGTTGATACAGTCAGTGTCATGTTTAAGCTCCCCATTTATCTCCCATCACTGGGGTTGAAATCTGGCCTTATTTGTATATGTGTGTTTCTGTTCAATGGGTGGTCTAATGCTGGTTAATACTAAGACTGTGCCTTTCCTTTAGCAAAGCAAGATGAGAATCTCCAGCTAGCAAATCATCACAGATTCATCCTGCGGGACAATAGCCTGAAGACCTTTGACCTTTTATCTGTTGTCCTACAACATATTGGATTTTACTTGCCCCTTTAGTGAATGGTATCACTACTAAGCATCATAGGGTGTGAGCTGCTTGTTTTGAAAATACTGTTTGAGACTAAGTGGACCGTATCTGATTTTTATTTTAACCTTTATTTATCCAGGTAAGTCGATTGAGAACAAATTCTCATTTGCAACGACGACCTGTCACATTCACACAGTTCCACATTCATACCTGGAAGCTGCCCAGTACAACCACAGTCTGATCTGCTGGCCACTGAGCAGCTCCACTGGAGCAGTTGGGGTTAAGGGCCTTGCTCAAGGGCACCTCAGTGGTGGTAATGAGGGAAGGACAAGCCCTGCTCTTTCACCACCTAAAATTTTATCCTGGGGGATTGAACCGGCAACCTCCTGGTCACAAGCTCACTTCTTTAACCTTTAGGCCACCGCTGCCCTTTAATGAAACAATTGGCCTCATACATGTGCTGCACATCAGCAAGCTCATACATCAGTCTAAGCCTAATATGCAATGAAATGTTCGATGTGCGTTCCTGTAATACTGAAATGGAGAATGGTACTCAAGGACTTTATTTTCCTCTTCACACTTCATCCAACATACCATTTATTGTGGCATTTCTGAAGTGCCATTATTAGGTGCAATTAGGGAGTGAATTGCAGTCTTCCAACACACATGCTTACTTCAATAACACTGTAAATGTACATACACTCCCGTACACACACACAGCAGCCGGTGCGTAGGCCTCCCATCTGTACATCTCAGACACTGATAGACCCCCATTACTTTAATATGAAAATCACAACCACATGAAATTTCTCCCATGATTCAAACATACAGCGGCTGGCGACCGCCCCGTATAGCAGCCTGTTGCTCCAGTTTTTTTTCCTTTCCCTCTCTCATCTGTAGATCAGGCACTCAAAGGTTTGCCAAGCATAACACAGTTGGCACAGAATTTGCCCTCCCTTCTCTGCGGTGCATGCAATCGTTGTTTCACGTCTTTCTTCTCTTTTTCCTCATCATCTGTTTATTTTGGTTTTCCTTTTCTTTTCCGAATGGAAATTTTGAGGTCGATTGGTGTTGCCTGTTCCGGGCGAACAGTTCCAAGCACAAAGGGTATGATGAGGGATGGGCGGAGGGTTGAAGAGAGACAGCAAGAAGTCGCGGGGGAAATTTAGATTTTTAACCGGCAATGAGGGAGCTTTGAAACAGCTCCCATGTGTTCTTTATTTCAGCTGGGGTTTGATGGCAAATGGAGCAAGGCGAGAGCTGGCTAGACCCTCTACCCAACACACAAGTACTCTAACACACACACACACACACACCCACAGAAATACGAACATACTCTGCCCACTATCCCCATCCGCCAACCACATCCACTGACTACAAACCGATACAGAACAGAGGACTGTACTTTCCCAGACCCTGCTTCCAGTTTGCCTTATTACATTACCTAGATTTGGTTTATGACAATACAACAAGACAGTCAGGCTTAAAGGAATGTAGGACTGTCTTACAATACATTGAATATACACGTATTGTAGATTACAGTCGTCTAGGGGAGGTATTTGAGAACACTTTCTCTTTTCCAGGAGCAATCTGCTTCACATTCAATCAGTTTCAGGCCTGAGCTGCCAGTGGACTGTTAGCCACAGAGCAGGGCTTCCTGCCTTGCTTAAGGGCAAGCAATGCAACTGTTAGGCAGAAGAGAGCATTACTCATTCACTTCTTCATCTTCCTGGCTGGTCAAAAGATTGAAAGGAACACCCGTCCAGCCACAAACCAAATGTGTCATACTTACGAAATGAATTTCTTGGCCACAGCCATTAAAGGAAAATTCTGGTTCATTACAACATGGGTCCTTCTTCTGTGTGTTATGAGATGATGGTTGTTTACAGCTGAAATCATTTTTCCATTTGCCTTCATTTTCTCTTCCAGTTAAGTTTGGCTAATCTGTCTGATCATCTGTTTATATTTTTTGCTATGTCTGACTTCTTTTTAACTCCTAGCAAGCCACTAACTGTGCCGGCCTGCCGTTTGATGCTAAATTGCGATGAGATATTTCGTGTTTGGGGTGTGGGCAACTAAAAGCATTACCGTTACCATAAGTTTAAAATTGATTGGTGCAGCTTTAAAATAAGAACCTGTAGCAGCTCCGCTGCTGCAGACCTCTGTTCACAGAGACACACACACACACACAGACTTGGGGAGGAATATTTTCCACAGCTCTTTATTTAATGACCGTATCACCAGAGTGTATTGTCCCATAGTTCATCTGGAACTCCCTCGCTCCCACCTGGCCCAAGGCTCTCGGTCGCGAGGGTATGAATTATCTCTGTCAAGCTTCTCACACAGTGTCCACGTCCTTTTTTTTCTCCCCGTCAGCAAAATATTCTTTCTCTGCTCCGGCTCGCTACTGCTTTTAAAAGGGAGAGCATGATTAGACAACTTGCTACAGCTGTGACAATCAGTCCCCCCCTTCCTGCTCACCACCTTCTCCCCACACTCTCTCTCTCCCCACACCTCCACAGACCCTTGTTGTCACAATTATCCTTTAACATGACAAATGTATTGGTCATAGTTACCAGTATTTCACTTAACTAAACATTTGATCCAGTTTTTGACATAACCTTTGTACATAAGCAATAATGTCGAGTATGAATGCAAATAATCATTACAAATGACAACAAGCATGTCTCAGTTGTTCTTTAACGCTCACTGCTAATCCGTCAGAGCAAATGGTCTGTTTCTTACTACTAGGAGGGAAGGCAGTCATGGAAACAGGCCTTTTACAGATAAACACATGAGGTGAAGCCCTCCTCTGTTTGTTCTGCTGTAAACATGAAAGCACTTTCATGCTGGTGGAATGCAGCGGCCTTGTGTTTCTGAGTGCATGTGTGTGCCTTCATGTATGAATGTGTAGAGAGCTCTATATCTGTTGCTGCACTGTTGCTCAACCCTGAGGTGTCAGCGATATGAATGAGTTCAGTGAACAAGTTGAGCTTTCCCACTGCCATTTGAAGCAAAAATGTTGTTGCTATAACAGACGGGACATATAGCTATTCTAATCTTGGCTGCCGATGGGAGATGTAGCTCCAAAGTTTAGCTGCAGCCAAGCTCTCAAACCCACGAGATGAAGAAACAAGGTGACCGTGGTTAACATCAGCCAGCCAAAGTTTTGCTTGTCATTTAAAATAAATGGATTTCTTGAGGTTTCTTTAGTTTATTGCGGTGAACATATATCTTGCATTCAGCGCATATGATTGTAAAGAGAGTATACATTGAAACAAGGGTCATAAATCTATGTGTGCTAGTCTGAGAAAGTAGTTAAAGGCGCATATATCAACATCAGTATACATATATTAAAGATACTGATGAGCAGCCTCCATCTCGCACTGCTAATATTGGTAATATTATCCTTTGTTATTGCTAATAAAGGATAAGGCTTGTATTATAGTAGTATATTTTATCTTACAGTAATGTTTAGCAACAAATGGACTGAATGGACAACAACCAACTACTGCGTGATATATCTGCTACCATTGTGACACAGAATGTGACTGCTGTGTACATTGTGTAAAGATAATATATATTCCTTCCTAGAATCAACATGGCCGCTGTAGCTTATTTCTCTTAGTTTAAGCTTAGTTAACCTACCAAAGTAGAGGAAACAATCAACATTCTTTTAACCATCAACATAACCTTTCCTAACGTTAACCAATTTGTTTAATTTGCCTAACCAAACCTTAACCATAGAAGCACCAGATCAGAAAGCACACATATGGGTAGTTTTGGTACGCAATAACATGACATTACACTCTGTCATTTAGGCTGATAGGGCGGAGGACAGAGAGTTGGATGGCTGAGTCAGAGAATGGTCGTGTCTAGATTATAGGTAGGTTAGATAGGTTAGATGGTTATGGTTAGGAATTGACTTTGAATAGTTAAGGTTAGATGGTTATGGTTAGGCATTGATTTCGAAGGGGTTAAGGTTAGATGGTTGAGGTTAGGCATTGACCTCAAATGGTTAAGAATAGATGGTTATGGTTAGGTATTGGCTTTGAATGGTTAAGGTTAGATGTTATGGTTAGGCATTGATTTTGAATAGTTAAGGTTAGATGGCTGAGGTTAGGCATTGACTTCGGATGGTTAAGGTAACCCCTGTTTTACACCGGGCGCCTCTGCACTGCATTGCAGAGGGGCCGCAACCACCACGAGCAATCGCTGCCATTTAAGCCAATGCTTGATATTCCACCAGCCAAGAAGCATGCGTGAAGCGGCTCTCCGCTATGCTACACTAAAGATATGCACCAGGTCTATATTCACACGAGCCGCGGGGCGTTCAGACAGGCTGGCAGGAAGTGAAACAGTGAGACTATCTAGTCAATTTATCAAAAGACCCCCCCCCCCCCTCCCCCCCAATATCGTTTATGTCTCCTTTACAACACCACAGACAACAAGAGATTCATCTTGGAGGTTGAAAAACATAATACGACATCTCAGATCTTTTTTTAAGGACAATACCAGAAAAGAGAAGGCATGGTGTTTAATTGCAGGAGTGCTCGGAGTGGAAGGTAGATACTAGCCTAATAAACATGCAAATTTTCTGGAAAGTACTTGTAGAGACAATAAAATCTGCAAGTTGAGCAGCAAGACGCACCGCTTCTGAGACGCTCCCAATGTGGTATGGCGCGTGGTGGAGGACGGAACAAAACTGCACAGAAGCGCCCAGTGGAAAATCGGAGTTAGATGGTTGGGGTTAGACATTCACTTTGAGTGGTTAAGGTTAAGGTTAAGGTCAGATGGTGTGGAAGAAAAAGTCAGGTCCAATTTTGTTTCAAACCTTAACTAATGAAAGCATCTTTGCTTTGCTATTGCTATGCAGACGGTATTGAGTCAATGCAAATCCACTGAGATAGACTTGTGAGTTGAATGTCTTCTCAGTTTTTGTTTATTCTGTTGTTTCCTGTAAACTTGTATAAAACCCTGGCCAGCAACCCATTCTGGTCAGAGAGAATTCTATAGCTTCTTGCCGCTTTAGGAGCTGTATGGGAAAGTATTCTTTCCTATACTCTGCAGCTGTCTTGTGGAATAGTTTGCCTTTAAACATTAAACTGTTGAGCTCTTCATATTATCATTTTAAATCTTCAATAAAAAACTGGTTATTAAACTTATAAAGGAAAAAAGAAGAAAGGAAATAGAAATAGAAATCCTTGAAGTAGTAGGAATACTGTATTATTTGCTTGTGTGTCTGTTTGTCTATCTGGGAATTTAGTCCTGGATATATCTGTTTTATTGTGATTTTTTTATTTTTATTTTATTTGATTTATTGGTATGCTTTCCTTTCTCTTTGTTTTAAATGTTGTTAGTCTATGTACTGTTACTTGTCTTCCATCATAAGGACCACAATGGAAACAAGCCTTTGGGCTTTTTTGTGTTTTTTCTATCCTTTTGAACACGTTTGTGTTGATTGTTGCTGTTGTTCAATAAATTTTCCATCCATCCATTGTGAACTTTTGTCTCCACTGCACAGTGAATAAATCTGATCTGAACCAGACACAGAATTGGACATGAAATAACTTTTTCTTCCACAATGGTTAAGGTTAGGCATTGACCTAGAATGGTTAAGGTTAGATGGCTGAGGTTAGGCATTGACTTAGAATGATTAAGGTCATCAGGCAGTGAGTCTCACAAGAGTTTTTGCAAATATAGGGTTACTATCTAGACACAACACCAGTTGAACTGCTCTTAAAAATAATGGGCCACCTTAACTATTGTAAACTCTGTTGGATAGCCGTAACAATGAGCAACCTGTGGCCTTCCAGTCTAGACACACTGTACCAGGTTCCCTCGTGATTGCGATTATGCTCTTAATCTCATGGAAAATGTTGATGATCTGTGCTAAATAACTTGACCTCTAGCCTTATAACACATAGACATGCAAACAAACCAATATGCACTCTGCAGATCGGCAATTTAGTTTTCTTTCGGACACAGGAAAAGGTGTGGTTTAACAGATTACAGGGATATACATCGATCAGGACGTTACATCTCTCACCAGGTTCTCACACACACACACAACCATTTAGAGCCACATCCTCGCTTGAGGAGAGCTAACGGCAGACCAGATGTGGCTGTAATGCTTTTTTAATGTTGGACTTATATATAAAAAGTTCTATAGGAACAACCTGCTTCACCCAGAGCGCCTTCAACACCTCATCATCAGCACTAGAGCTGCCGTAGCGAAACAGTCAAATCCCCTGTTTGAAGATGATTTTGAGTTCAGACAGCAAGTGTAGGCAGTCAAAGACTTGAATGCAGTGCAGTAGTTTGATAGCATCACTACCAAACATTTGGAGGTTTTATCTCTCTTAAATCTTGGCAGATTTGCTTTTTGGTGACGATGTTTGTTAACATTGCTATGGAAACGTTGGACATAACAATTATAATCATAACGGGAGTCATGATGAGGGAATTTCCACTGAAGGAGAGCATAAAGTGTGTGTGTGTGTGTGTGTGTGTGTGCGTGAAGGACATGTGAGCAGAAATGGGAGAGATATCTGTGTGATGATAATGGTGGTTTGGACTGAATCCTCATGCAGGTTGGCACGGCCAAGTCTCTTCATCCATGAAAGCTCTTAGGCTCCTCCTACTACCTCCTCCCCTCACTCTTCCTGACTTTTCCCTTCTCTCGTCATAGCTTTATCTTATCGGAGATATTTCCGTTCTTCGTTTTATGACCTACCAGATACTTTGTGTTCATAAATGCGAAAGCTTTCATGGAAATAAATAAAACGCTTCCAATGACAATTAAGATTATGACCAACTGATCAGACCTGGTGTAAACTGCAGTCCTTTACACAGTTGCTAAGGGATGAAAACAGTTAGCACGAATGGACTTTTGTGCTGCCTTATCAAACAGTAAACAATTCAGATCAAACAGTGTTGTCAGGAGCGACGGAGTGTGTTTGTGCATATGTGTCACCTGAAGAATCTTGGGCTAGCCAACCCGAGCACCCGCTGTAATGAGCTAGATATACTGTAAGTTTTTTTGTTGCTGTTCTACATCAGTCAGCCATAAAGAGCAGCGAAACTGAATGTAAGGGCCTCCAATCAGAAGAATGAGTATCAGCTGCAGCTCAAAAAGAAACAAGAGCACATTACACCTGTCCTCATATCATTTTATTAGCTTTCGCAACAGACTAAAGTTGTCTTCAAGGTAAAATGATCAAAAGTAGAAAACTGATAACCAGTAACTTATGGGGGTTAATGCTATTTATACTTATATATTTATACTGTGTAGACATTTCTCCCATCTAGCAGTGAAATTATATTTTGCATTCAAACGAATAGTGCTCTCTAGTGCCTCGCTTTTTCAAATGCGTGTTGCAACTACGGTAGCCGTTATGTGTCACGTTGCCTTTTTAATTCCCTTTTTCGCTTTTTTGGCGACGAGGAATCCTTCCAATTCCGTCCAATGTAAATACAGATAAGAAATTCTTCGCTTACGAGGATAAGTCATAAGACATTGAAAGAAGTCATTTTAGACCACTGAGGACATATTTATGAATGAAGATATTGATTTTAGCTAATAAAATACTTAAAAAACTACACAGTGTACCTTTAATGAAAGCAAATTAATTTTAGGGTGGTATTGCTATATTACAAAGTGTGTTTCCATCCATCTGTTTTTATGTGCAATTTCAATTTGCATATAGAAAAACGAAGTGGATACGCCGGAAATTCTAAAGATAAAAAGTTTAAATATTGTGTATCAATAAAAACAAAATGCGACAAAGTGCAACGGAAACAGACTTAGCGAACAAATCCCATTGGTTTTCCATCATTGGAGATTTGCCATGAGCTCTTTTAATTAATATAATTAATCATAGCACCACCAACTGTTAATCCAATGCACCCAACTCCAAATATTCGCAAACAGAAACTATAAATAAAAAAATGTGCTGATTTTCTGGAAATTTTCTGGTTAGAATTTGTGCTAAATTTAGATGAAAACTGGAAGAAAAGCATCCTTATGTCTTACTTATTAGCTTATGGTGGCTCATGTTAGCAAACTCTGGGTAGATATTGCTGTATAATGGACATTACTCAGTTATTTCACTGATTTCAGAATACTTTCTGCTTGTGCTACCGTTACACTACATTGTATCTTTTACCATTATCCCATAGTGATCACTTTGTGAGCACACTGGCTGGTAAATCCATCAGGGGAGATACATTATAAAAGCAGGCGTGCACCATTGTAAGACATTTTTATCTCAAACACCTTTCAGGAATGTGTGTATTTGTAGCACAGCCCCAATGGAAAATATAGCCCAAACCATGACAATGATGATTTACTTTAACCATAATTAGGTTTCATAATATCAGAGATACAGGCTGTAGATTTTGCAGCCAAAATTCATGACAAGTTAATAACCATTGGCAGCATCTTCGAGCAGCAAGGGACAGCTGTTTTAAGTGGAATAACAGTTATTTATTATTTTTCCATCATTTTGTTGGAATTGTTATTAATCGTATTATATAATGGTTTGATAAATTGTGCAGTTGTCCTTACCAATGTTTGGCTGTACGTAAGATTCTCATGTACTACGCCAGGACTTTGTATCCTACTGTGAAAAGCTATTTGCCAATAAGTCATCATCGATGTAACAACATGAAAATCTAATATTTATAGTACTCTGTGATATAAAGTGGCTCTTATTCTGTTCCTGATCTAATGAGTCAGAGCTGCAGTCAGAGTTTCTGCCAAACATTTCTGAGCACAAGTCCCAAAACAAACGCTTGCAGACGTTGGGGTGAGTCTGTTGGTCTTGTGAAATCAAACCCATTAACCTCCTCTTAATCCTGCTCCTCCTGCTCCTCTACAGTCAACGTTGAAGAGTAAATACACTGCAATGAGAGAGAGAGAGAGAAGGCAAACAGAAAGCCTGCTCTGTTTACTTCCTCCTTTTTTCACAATCTCCCTTCTTTTTTCAACCCTTATCACAGGTTTTTGACTAAAGTCAAACAAGTCTGCCCAAATGTTGAATGTTAACTCTATCAACATAACATAACCAACTTCCATGGTGCCATAACCCATGGCACCATAAAAGCGCACCTTCTTGTAACTCCTTTTTGAATGATGGAAAAAAAATACTCAATAGCTTCAGTGTCAGTATAGTCATGTTGAGATATATAGATTAGTATATATTTTCTCATACACACAGTGAAGAGAATTCAAATTTTAGTTTGACTTTAAATTTCACAAAA
>NC_050187.1:11610885-11680885 GCF_008315115.2 Sander lucioperca
ATCTGTCAATAATCTTTTTCACAATAAATTCTCCCCTAAATATCTAAACAAAATGGTTTCAGATTCAGATTCCTTTTATTGACATTGTAAGAGAATACAACGAAATTCCATTTAAACATATCTGGTATTTAATAAAGGGCATGTTGAGCTGATACATGTCTGAGTAACATCACACACAACATATACGTAGACACACACTCCTCCACCTCTCCCCCTCTTTCTATACAGTTGTGGAGAGACCTGATCTTCTGCTCTCAGGTTATAAATTTGGACAGAAAGGGGAGGCGAGGGGTGTAAAAAAAAAAAATGAAAAAGGAGGCCAGTCTTTTCGAGACTCAACTGTATTGACTGTGGCACACATGGTGATTGTCGGGGTCGAGAGGTATTCTGTCACATCCACCTAAATTTGAGCCATTCCCAGAGGCCAGGCCAAACAAAGCCTCAGGAAAAGGCCCCTGCTCTGGTACAGTGGGCCGGCGCAGCGCTGCTAGTCTGAAAAACAACAGGAAACACATGTGGAGAGCTCAATACAGGGAGGGATGGCGGGTATGCAGAGCAGCCAGGAACCAGGATCCCAGGATTGAGACCCCACCTGACCCTGCCGGTTCCCACTGACACTTCCTTATCCGCTACAATAGGGCAGAGGTCAGGCCAGAGGGACGGGCAGCAGATGTCAGTGCTGAGCTCAGCTACAGGAAGCGGCCTGGGCAGAGTGAGAGGAAGACATGATGGATGTTTTTGTCCTATCTATGGCGTTGTCATGCTTACACAGCAGATAAACACAGCTTTAACGCTTAATGCTCCTGCAAAGCCATTCCTGCATTATAGATCAAAAGAGTGCAACAATATATCTTGATATTTATATACAAAGATAACAGCTGAACCAGCCGGCTGGGATTAAAGAGCAACACCTGTGTCTCATATTCGACGCTGAGGTGGACCAGGGCCATTCAGCCATGTTTGTTTTGGGAACGAAGCCTTCACAGAGAGTGGGATTACCGAATGACTTGAACAGAGGCTGAAATGGGGTGTCAGCTGAGATGTGTATGAAGCCTTGTCTTCATCAGGCGATTGCACAAGAGATGGATCACAAAAACGCACCCAACGCCCCTCCTCATCATCATCCTCCCCACTGTCATCTTCTTCTTTCCTGTGCTTCTTTTCTGTTCTCTGTCGTTCCTCAGCGAATCAGACAGAAAGCGTTTAGTCTGAGTTTGGGAAAGGACAATCTCCTTTCCCAGTCTATTCCAGCCACTCATCGCACAGCCAATGTCAATGTTAAGCCCAGCCAAGTGCTTAGCGACAGGAAGTGAAATCAGTTTCTCATACTGACAAACATCCATAAAGAGAACTGCCAATACAGTGCATGTCTCTCATTTGTTTTCTTTACACTCCCAAGTTCACGTCTTAACATTGCACATACCGGAATGCCATCATGTCCGAATAATGTTTGTTTATTGCATGCTTTCATATCATCCATATTTTCAGTGATTTCTTTGTTTAAATATGTTAAAAATGTAATCTCCCCCTCACTAGAATTTTTTGAAAAGTGTCCAGCTGCCAAAATCCAAGTGAGAAAAGCTTTGAGTTGATAAAAACTGTTGATACAATGTACTGGGTTGCGTTCAAATTATTACATTGATATTACAGATTACAGATATAATCTTTACCAGCAGCAGCAAGTGGTTGATGGACCTTTTTTCAAGGTCACATACAGGCCTTTTACTATAGGAAATCTACACGCCAGTAATTTAATGTGTAGTGCTTGTGTTTTTGTTTTTCCCTGTACTTTACCAGCTTTGGGAACATGTGTCTAAACCTAAGATGTTGGCATTGATCTAAACCCAAGTTTCAGGTGCTCTTGGGGAGGGGAAGGATTGCAACAGCTCATTTGCAGCACGGCAAATACAGCAATTCATAACACGCAACATGTGTTTAGCATTGCAAGGAAGTCTGTTGCAATATACGACATGCATATTTTGCTGCTTTGTATATTTGTGTCAGTGTTGACCAGTAACGTTTAGGCTGTGTTGGTATTTTCATTTCATATGCAGCTGGGCAGCGCAACCAAATGCAGCAGCACTATATATTATATCTGGTCTAGTTTGAAGGTATGGGGCAGAGAGAGAGTGGGACTGGCAGCTACTGGTTCATCCTTCAGGGCAGCCAACCTGTCCCGAGGGACTCGGTCAGCTCTGAAGAGCTGGTCAGCGGGGTGGATGCTGGTGTGGTTGTGTTCGCTTCCATTAACATAATGGTATTGATATTTTAAAGTCATTGCACCAACCAGCGCATTAAAATTAAGACGACATTTGTTACAGCCTTGTGTATGCGAAGCAGTGTCATCTTTTAATTTTATATCCAAAACCTTCAGATTTGTAAAACACAGTGGAAAAGCAATGCAGAGCTTCTAACCAAAGCCTTCCACATTCTAAAAAAATCAGGGTATGGGAAGCTCCAAGTTATGGGAGATTAAAAAGGCCAAATAAAGGCTTCCCTAGCCTTCTGATTGGTGGAGCTTGACGGGGCTACATGCAGCCTTACGGTAGGTTTCCACACAGCGAAACGCCAAGCAAAGTTCGGCCAGCGAAACATTGCCTCGGGGGCGTGGTCACGAAATCAACACGCCAGATCGCAACAGAACACCGGCTGCTAGGCAGCTAGCAGAGAGGGTTGAAGCTAGGTAGCATAGGTAGCTAGCAGGTAGTTTGCGAGCAAGCTATCGTTGCTATTGTAGCTTGTGAAATCCGTGTTGATACAAGCGTCAATGTTCGCCAACAAAACATGTAATCAAACAAATACACAAGTAGCCTAGCCCACTTATAATGAAATCCAATGTCCGAACATGCGAGCGATTAGCCTGTCGGCTAGCTGAAAAGTTGTGTTTAAACTAACATATGCAGTGGTCTATTTAGTGGTATATGTGCCCTGACTAAGTCTGTGTGTCATATAAATCACAATTTGTGTTGATACAAGTACCAATGTTTGTGTAGAAACATTTTAATCACATACAAATTTTCATGATACAGCACTGATAACCTCCGCCATTTTGGTCAGACTTTTTTTGTAACTCCCGCCTCGCAAACACGCGGACCTGATTGGTTCTCGAGTGGTCCTCATTTGAATAAAGTTAAACTTTCGTCAACTTTGTTTCGCTTGCCTCGGTGATTCGCTCTCATCTCGCCCAATCAGGGCGATTTACATCTCCATTCAACCAATGAGAGTGAAGCGAAATTTCGCTGTGTGGAAACCTACCGTTAGGGTACAGACACTACTCAACGCTCAAAACACTCACCTCCCTTTGTATGTTTTTTAGGAAGAAATCATCTCAAATTTATGGAAGGAATTATGGGCTGCACACACACACACACACACACACACACACACACACACACACACATACACACACACCCTTTCTGGAACCAAAGCGACACAATTTTGTTTGAGTGACATATTGACATTGACTATGTTTAAAATATTCCTTTCTTCATTTGATTAATCGTCTTTATTGTTCTTCTTATATTAAAAACAAACTTTTTTTTAATCTACCTTTAAACCGTTGAAAGAATTATGCGTCAGAGCCTCGTGTAAAAACCCATTCCCTTGATCCAAATCACACAGCACTCCTCATAACTAAAGGTTTTATTTCTCAGGGATTAACAGCATTGTCTCCTGTCAGAACACGACGGTGCGACCCTGCACCACATCCAGACTCAACATCAGAAGAGAGGGAGGGAGTTTAAGCCGGAGGGACAAAGTTTAAGCCGGCGGTTCGCAGGCGTGAGCTCGACATGCCGGGACGGACCGGCAAAATGATTAGGAATGTGATCCAGTTAAATGCAGATGAACCAACTCACACATAAAGCTGCACATGTGCTTACAAGCTCCATAGCCTGCTAATTAAAGTGGGAAACTGTTGATTCATCAAGTGCTGTTTATTGAAAAAAATCAATCACTTAGATGCATGTTTAAACCGTGGGATCGGGGACTGACTCTTTAAGACGAAATGAGTAAGGATGAATTTCTTTCTCATTTGCTTTCCATCCTCATTCGCCACGGAGCTCACAGGCGAAGCTATTCCGATGGTAATGAAAATAAATACAGGCCTTGGGAATCCATGTCCATTCCAAGAGCCATTCATCTATGAAGCAACCTCATTCTTATATAAGAGCCCTTTTTGGATTCAGTTCACATCACAGTTTATTTAACTTGATTTCCCTAAATAGGGTCCTGATTGGGTTGCATAAGGGCTCTGGGTCCTCAGTGGAAAGGGGGAGGAGGGTTATGGGACGAGAAGAAGAAGGAAGGGGTGATCAGGAGGAGAAAGCGAGTGAAAGAATAATGAAAGGGGTATTTTAAGTTCAACTTTATGTGTCCAAGTGGGGAACTGGTTTGGCAGCGAGGAGTTACACATAAATATGTAAGCCAGTCGCCGATGCAACGTGCTGAAAAAACAAGCCATGTAAGACAAATCATCACTGTCATCAACCTCATTGACGTTTCCGTCATCATCATCATTCACATACAGTCTTAATCGAGCCTGAATCACAGTCTCCCTACTCATTGTGCCAACAGCATAAGACAAGGCAATAGTGGGAAGACTTTACACCTGTTTCTCACAGCTGTAGAGCGACTGTGGTGATTGATTGTAGCCTACCGTATGTGAAACACACTGTAAAGGGCACAATCAGGCCATGTTCTTTCCTACGTGGATAATGTGCATTAGAAAAAGATTTTGTCACTGCAATAGCGTCACAACCGTGCCAAATGCAGTCACACAACTTTACAGGTGTCTAGTTGAGATCAAAATGTAGGTGGCGTTTGAAGATGGGTGTGGTCCAAGCAAGGGCGCCAGAAGTAGGGGGGTAGGAAGCGGGGAAGGGGACATTGCGTTCCCACTTCATGCCCTGGCCCGAATTGGCGTTGTGCGATTCCCATCGCAAGATGATGTCTAGTGTAACAGGTTTCATTTTTCCTCAACACTTCAACATCCAACACAAGACTGTGTTTTTAAATATATCTATGTATTCTAGTCAGATTTATTAACACTATTACCTCAGCCATGAAGGTCTTGTTTTCAGTTGGGTTTTACTGTTTATCGGTCGGCAGGATTATGGAAAAACTACTGGCCCAATTTTCATGAAACTTGGTGGAAGGGTGTAGCATGAGCCACGGAAAAACCTAATACATTTTGGAGCTTATCTACGTCACAGGGCAGATAACCCTAATATTTTTCACTTTTCGTTAATAATGCAAGATAGGGAATTTGGCCTTGGTGGAGGTCTGTGCTCTCCAAGTGCCCTTCTAGTTTTTAGACACGTCTTTAGTTAGTTTACTAGCTGTCTGCTGTGTATCTTGTGTCTCTAGTGCTGCAGTACTTACTCTAACCTCACAATCCCCTGGAGGGATGCTCTCTGTAATGCCATAATCAACAAGTGTAAAAAGTCCCTTCTGATTCCATATAAGCTCAGTGTAACTGCTTTTCTCTACCTAAACAAGAGAGATTGTTGTGCACACCATTTCAGTATAACAACCAAAATTCAGCCAATTCCATTTTGTAAAGTGTTTCAGGTTGAAATATTTTGTGAACCAAAAATGTTGCGCTCCATCAGCACTTGAATCTATCAAAATAAAACAGCTGAATGCAAGAGTTGAATTGGACTCTTGAATCTTAGAAAAGCATGTCCAGGAATTTAGCAATATCTGACTCCCAGTACTTCTAACATTTGGAGGAGGATAATAACCCGCCGTCTGCTTTCGCAGAAACCGTTTGTATTTTATGGATGTTATTCGTTCAGTTTTTTCACAGTGCATCTGCACCTGAGTAAAACATAATATCTTAAACAAGCTTTTCATGGCAAATACACTGACAGGAAATGACAAGAAACTGGAGACTTAGCAAGAGGCCTTCCCATGACTGCTTATATCACAGAATATTTTTGCAGATATTTGGCCCCAAAACCTTTGTGGTCGGTACATCCAAAATAAATTTGGAACTGCAGCTGAGTGAAATAAAAACCCAAGAATTAGTCTGATGATTTATTCAGAAAGGTTTTTAAACAGCGGGAAAGATTTCACACACCGCAGACACAACAACAACTGTTCAGTCGATAAAATGGTGCGCACACATTTCCACACAAGGTGACCTCACGACCCCACAAAAGCACCATCGCCACGCAAAATCCCAGAGTGGCGTGACCGCACTCTTAACACACACAGACAGGTGTGTGAGGGGGGGGAGGAGTGTGAGAATCCCTGCTAGTGTGATGACAATGGTGAGAGATCGCTAACACCACAGGCTTAATGTATAGTTTCCAAGGTCCAGCTTTTTCTCCCACGCGTCTCGTCTGGTGAATAACCCTCTGTGCGGCGCGGCGGTCCCGCCGCAGGCCCATCCGGATGCCGACACAATTACCGTGGGGATATTGTGGCTGGATTCCTGAGTGGCCACTGTGACATTTCAGGATTAGTCATGATGGCTGAAAGCATGAGCGCCTGTTAATTTTATTATCAATGGATGGTATTGTATCTGCTGTTCGCCCACTCATATTTGAGGAATTCTCACTTCCTCTCTCCCCAACTGTCTGTCTTTGTGGTTCCTCTCTATTCATCCCTGATCGGGTTGAGAGTCAGCTTGCTTGTCATTTACCTCCAATACTGTAAATCAGACATGCTAACTAACAACTTGGATTTCAATTTATGAACTTTGGATCCCAAATCTGCTTCAAAACTAACTCTCATTCATCCTTATTTGGCCCATTGTTCTTCTCTATAGGTGCAGTTACAGTTTGGAGTCCTAATCCTCAGGGGATCACTGTAAAGAACTGGGAGGTGATGGACAGTGAGAACTATGTGGACCATGAGATCCTCCTCTAAGCCCCAGTGATTGTGGGATAAGACGAAGGTCTGCTGAGGCGTCTTAGTGGAGTGAGAGGAAGCATGTTAAAACAAAAGCAAAAAAACCTAAACCTCATCTTCTCCCCTTCTCAACATCTGCAGCCACTCACAGTTTCCATGTTCTGGCTTGATGAGCCAACAACACATGTTGGGTCTGAGTGAACACTCAGCACACACATACACACACACACACACACACACACACACACACACACACACACACACACACACGTACACAACGAATCAGAGGCGACAAAGCTGGTGTGTGTGTGTGTGTGTGTGTGTGTGTGTGTGTGTGTGTGTGTGTGTGTGTGTGTGCGTGTGTGTGCGTGTGGGTGTGTGTGTCTGTTTGTGTACATTAGAGGCAGGGGAGAGATGTTCTTGGCCGAGGCACAATCAGGAATCAGACATCTTTCTTTGCCAAGGACAAGTTTAACTTCATTTTGCTTATTTTGGGCAGCAGTGACCAGAGTAAATCACAGTGCTGCTTTATTGGCAATTGTTGAGAAGCTACCACGGGCTGCAGCCCAGCTCCTATCCGCTCACTACGTCAACAAGACTCCATGCCGTTTAGGGGTCAGGGGTCACACAGCGAAACAACTCCAGGCAGTTGGAGGGGCAGAGAAAGAGAAGAGCAGTCACAGACTGGAAAACTATTTTTTAAATGTCTGAACAAAGAAGTAAAGGAAGACAGCTGCCCTTTTTCTCACTCAAAGACTGAAGCGGAATAAACACTCAGTGCTTTTACATGCAGTTTAAAAACATAATTACATTCGGGTTAAAGGCAATACCCCAGTTTCAGTTGTAAACCTTAACCGGCTCAAATCTGAGTTCTCATAACTCGGTTTACTGACTTAGATAATTCCTTTAGTAACCAGGGTATAATTATAAGTTTGGATTAAGCGTGCCTGTGCATGCTCCGTAGGTTAAAACTGCCCCTCCACTGCAGTGGTTTTTGACCCGGAAATAGAAGAGAGCAGTTGGAAGTAACGGTGCCAAAAAACAACAGCAACAACACAAACACAAACTTCAAACCTTTAAACCCACTGAGGACTTCGCCATGGCAAGTTCGAAACTGTACAGCGCTGAAAAGTTGTCCATTTTCTCCCCACTTCCCAAGTTGTGTTTCGACAATGGTCAACCGGAGGAAAAAGTGTTATTCACTTTGGCAGAGCGCCACCTACTGTACTGGAGGTACAATTACTCCCGTCATTTTCCCATTCTTCCTCGTTCATGTGTATGGGAAGAACTGCTATAACCCGGTGATTCACTTAACCGAAGGTAAGACTATACCCTGGTTACTGCTGTGCATGTACTGTAAACCCACTGAGTAATACACTGTGATGTAAGGAGGATCCAGACTGACAAATAACATCTCAAGGCTTTCATAGAAACTTTCATTGACTATTCCAAATGCAAGTCTTTTGGTAGTAGTCTTTTTGTCAAGCGTTACCATTAAAGAAATAGTCTGAATCTCAACATTCAAACGTGAGTTGTTCTGGAACATGCATTTACTATCATAAAGTACATTTTTGCGTTGACAATGGTCCGAGTTATCTAAGGCTTCGATCAATGTTCAGGCGGTCTTGTTCACAGTTCAGGGTCCTGGCTCGAGGGGGTTAAGGGGTTGTGGGGGGTAAGAGGGATAAAACCATGTTGGTGTCTCTCCAGTGATTAGAGTATCATTACATGAGGATTAGTCGAAGGATCATCCAGGAGGTTACACTAAAGACAGCTGTGGTGTGTAGGGTGGTCTGGTGGTCCTGGGAACTAACTTAGAACTAAACAGACAATAACATAATTTAAAGTGTGAGAAAAGCCTAAACCTGCTTCCAGCTCAAACAGTGTTTTGTCTGGGACTAAGACATGTGGTGGGCAGGCGGTGGAGGCCATTTTGGCTCTGAACTAGCCTCAGTGGAAGCGTCACCACTACGATTCATGCATAGCTGTAACCAAAGCCGCTCTCTGGGGAGCACTGGGCAACCGCTGCCGTAGTGTGTGTCACTGTGTGTGTGTGTGTGTGTGTGTGTGTGTGTGTGTGTGTGTGTGTGTGTGTGTGTGTGTGTGTGTGTGTGTGTGTGTGTGTGTGTGTGTGTGAGAGAGAGAGATGAGGACCGTGAGAAAGTTTGTTGGAACCCCAGAGGTTCTGACTTAGAGACCAGAGGGGTAAAACACACAGCAGGCCAGACGTCACTTTAAAACACTCAGATAGAGAAGTTACACTGACCAGACCAGCGAGTGTGTGTAAGATGCACTGACGATGTTCTGTGTTGTAAATGGAAATGTTGTATGAAAACAACTTGAACTTGATGTTTTTCAGATTCTATTTTTTTGTCTTTTCTCTTAGAGAGTTATTGGGGCCCTGAAACACTGGATTTTACCCTAGACTGTATAAAATATGGACGGTGCCCATAGGTTTCCAGAGAAGCTCAAAGTGGGCAGCTCCTGGTGGCTTTGGCTGTCGCCATCTTGGAAGTGCCTGACCCCACCAACTCTTGTCTACTCCAAATATGGGTAAAGAGGTGGAGCGTGGATGGAGCTGAGGCGGGCTTAATAATGCGGCATCCACCTGACGCACAAAGTGCCAAATCCTTAATAATGCATAACTTTAAGCCTGATTGTTATTCAAACGTACCCTCATGAAAGGAGAAATTAGCTATAGAGACCAAAGCTGTATTTCTAGGCTGTAAACATGGTAATTTCTGCTGTAAAGTTGGGCTTTCTAATATAGGGGCCTAAGGGGATTGACCTATGGGACTGACTCTCTTTTGGAGCAAGCCTCAAGTGGCCACTCAAGGAACTGCATTTTTTGGCACTTCCGCACTGGCTTCATTCTTTAACATTTGAGGTTGCCGTAAGTGTGGGGTCTGGGTGTCCTCCCCCAGGGTTATTTTGAGCGTCAAAGATTTCATTTCCTGCATTCTGATACACTTTTATGCACCAATTTATGGTTGGAATAACTTTATGTATCCTATGAGAAGGAAAACACAGATGACATTCAAAATATTTCAAACATAATGGAATATAAAGCAGTAAGAGGGTTGACCCCTAAGCAACTGTCACATTACTCGACCCCGTATTTGTGAACACAAATATCTGAAGTGAAAGTTCTGTCACAAAACTGTGTTGTTGGGTATCATTGCACATTTTAGGTGAGTATATGGAAATCCAGGAGATTTCTTAGTGGGTATACTGCGTATACCTGCATATCACGTAGACTACACCACTGATTTGAACCAGATCTGTGTCCTCTAACTTTAGGTCTTGAAGTCTTAACAACCACATGCACACACACATTAGATGGTAAGTCTGATACACTGCTGACTGAGAGGAAGGAGGAATAACAGCCTTGTGTTTGACGTCACTGTTTCAGCCTTGAAAAGGGCCAAATAGGCCTCCATTCATAATCGCTAATCATAGACCCGTCGCTTGGCAACGGTAACAAAAACACAACTGTTGCGGAACAAATTATTCGATGTGATTCAGTGAAAATTCATCAAAGAGTACATGCAATACAAAATGAATTATCCAGACACTTTAACATGCTTGAATATGTATCCACTACACTTATGTGCTTTTTGACACACATTTTGTCTCCCTCTCACACACACATCTCTGCATGCTCTGGAGTGCCTTTACAACTCCCTGTAGATGAAATCCCTTTATTAGTGGCCAGTAGCCCACTGGCGGGCTTTAAAACTGGCAGCGTCTGCCCGGGCCCCAGAGAGAGCGGCAAGCCATCTATAAATGTGATGATTGTTGCGCTGCGTTTTCCCCTGCGCTGTGTAAAAACCAGCCAATGACCTCCCTACCTCTAACCCTGGCACCAGTCTCAGCATCCCACTGGCCCCAGAACGGCTCCCGCAACAGAGCCACGAGCTCCAGTCGCCTGCACTTAACTGTAATCTCAGCGATGTTATTTTGGAATTCAATAAGAAAAATAGCTGCTGAATCTTTCAACCAAATTATAGGGTTGAGTGTGGGACAGATTGAGGGGTGGGAGGGTTGGAGGGGTATGGCGTGGGGGTCTCGAGGAGTAAGAATAAGGGGTGGGAGCACGGAGCGATGTACAGGCTGAACCCTGAGTTATGGCCACAAACTGGCCGCTAATGGACCAAACTCACACTCCTCTATGATTTGTGAGGGGTGAGAGGTCACTCCACAATTCTCTGTCCCTGCTCTGAATCCAAGAACATCCAAGCATGACCATTTATTTTCTCCATCCTTCAGTTACTTCCTCTATCTACGGACGGCGGTTTTTCAATCAGGGGTTCACGATCCCCAAAGGAGTCACAAGATGATTCATGGAGTGTGAAAACATGGATCTATAATTCACAGCTGCACAGCTGTTTGATTATTACATTTTTCCATATAAAATTAGTGTTTGCAGCCTTCAAGCTTCTAAAATAAATCAAATTAAATAGCCTTTAAAAGGGAATATCACATTTGGTGTTTTAAAGTCACACATGTAAGTTCACACCCACAGCAAGGGGCTGTGAGTGGGGTCCGGATGACGTATGGGTTTGACTTGGACCATGTTGGATGTACTAGAAATATACTGGCGACTGGCCACTATTTGATTTAGATCACATTTTATTAGTTTTGGCCATCATTTCTGTCAGTAATGATAACATTGTATTCACAAAGTAATTGCTGAGATCAGTCCAACAACAGGGGAGGAAACATGCAGTTCAATGATCAGACAGATTGTGAAGAAGCCAACAGTTTAGCCACTTTATCTAAACATCTTTATTTCAAGATAAAATTGAAAGTGAGCTTGACTGAAATATGGGTGATAATCCCTCATAGCACAGAAAAGCTGTGTGCATACACAACTGCATTAAATGTGCAGTAGGTAAGACTTATAAAACTAACTTTCTGTCATATTTGCTGAAACTGACCCTATGTTCCAGTAGAACTACATGAAGCAGGTCATTTAAAAAAAAATCTGGCTCCTCTGGCGCCACCTACAGCCTGTAGTGCAATTTGCAAAAATCCACAGGTCCCTGTTCAGATGCACCAATCAGGGCCACGGGGGGTGTCTAACCTATAATCCTACCTACAGCAAGTAAGTGCAGTAGATAAAAGTCAGTTTGTAAACTGTGATGGATATTTACGATGTAGACAATGTGGGTAATCATTTTACCGTTCGCCTTTATTTTCGTGCAGTGTGGGAAAGATAGCCCAAACTGTGAAAATAAGAGCCACGTTGTAATAAACCAAAATTATCTTTTATTAAGTTTCTCAAGGTTTTAAATGAAAGTTTAGTGTCATTTGATGATTTAGTAGACGATAAAGAGATTTCCCAACCTGAACAAAAAAAACATCTGAAGACAATATATCAGTTTTAAGCGTTTTGTGAGTACAAACCCCTTTGCTTTTCAGGGATGGGCATTTATGAGGCTGTGAACAACCCAACTAACCTCAAGCTCACTGGTGGGTGTCATCCAGAGGTCCAGCAATGTGGGACTCCCAGCGGGCCAACCCCGGGAGGGAGTTTAATGGCTGGGTGGAGGCCTTGAATACAAGGCTTTCAGGAATAAAAATTACAACAGCTCAATTGGGAGACATAACATCAGAAACTGTAATGATCCCTCAGAGGACCCTGGGTAGTTGGGGCAGCCAGTGGTCATAAGATACAAAATGATTAGGATAGTAGATTATAACATTCTGTGTTATCCTGTGAACTAAAAGAACAGTACATGACTACTTGCAATAAACAGAAGACTTGCGTGTGTGCATTACTACTCCACTGCAATCCATTCAGTCCATGCAACAGTTTGCTCAGTTACGCCATCTCTCCTCCTCTCCCCCTCCTATTTGACAAGAAGTCAACGACTCAGAGCAGCCAGCTGTTTCTTATTTTTCTTCTGCACCCCCTGAATTCTCCAGCCATCCCTTCCTTCAGTCTCTCCTCCATCAGCACTCCCTCCATCTAAACATCCAGCCCACCTCCCCTCCACATGGGAGCCACAGAGCCTATACCTGATATCCAGATCTCTCACACACACGCACACACACACACACACACACACACACACACACACACACACAACACACACGTGTCAAAGGTTGGAGGTGATTTGATTGGCTCGTGCCCTGCACACACAATACCACTCCTCCAAAAATGTGTAGTTCTACTCAAACAATATATGCTGTGTTTGCAGTTTACAGATGTATTTAAGAATTTGTGAGTGTGTTTTTATGTGTTCACAATCGGATATAGAGGCAGTCTTTTCAAACCACTTCCACACAGGTGAGGTGGGTAACTCTCTCTCCAAGGTGTCATCCGTTTGCCTCTACCCTCTACAGCGATAGCGTTGTGAGAGTCTAGACACACAAACACACATAAACTGTCCAATTAGCTCCTGACGTGAAAAACAGCACTTAGTGATGTTTTCCTGCAGTTTATTGAGTAAACAGCGCAGATATATAAATGTGCATCAGACAGCAGCAGTAAAAGGCACATACATAACTGACAGTGCCTCTCTCTCACTTTCCCTCCGTCTCTCTTTATGTCACTCACTAACTCGCCCTCTGGGCCTTAAATAGCATCTCTTTTATCTAAATGTTTTTCTTTTTTTCAAGGAGGAGATGATGGAATGATTCCTGAAATTTTACCCTGTCAAAATAAGTCTACGGACACATATGTGTGTGTGTGTGTGTGTGTGTGTGTGTGTGTGTGTGTGTGTGTGCGTGTGCGTGTGCGTGTGCGTGTGTGTGTGTGTGTGTGTGTGTGCGCGTGTGTGTGTGTGTTATCACATTTATACAAAACAGGCTCCTTCCGCCACCAAATATCACACACTTTCTGTATGCTATTTTTTCTCATTCATGCATTGCGCTCTCTCTCCGTCACACATGCAAACATATTCACAAAAAGCATCTTTGTTCTTGCCCTATCTGAACAGGGCGAAAGATAAACAAGCATTCTTTTGGGGGAGATGAAAGAGCCATGCAATGATTGTGAGGGAGGAGGAGAAGCTGGGGGGGGGGTCGGAGGTGGTGATAAGATCTGACCCTAATTATGTGGGTGAAATAGAGCCCCATATTGGAAGGAGGAGGGTGAGGGCCTCTCCTACAGACACCAAAACAACTGCTTTCAGAAACAGCGTTAAGGCTGATTTATACTTCTGCGTCAAATTGACGGCGTACCCCCGCAGACCCCTCTGCGTCGTCGCGATCACCCCTCTGAGCACTCAGCCGTAGCTCGACGTGCACCTCCAAAAATTTGTAACTTTGCATCGAGGCGACGCAGACCGCAGGGACTGTGATTGGGCAACTCGTCCTGTGTGTTGATAGTAGCAACATGCTAGTTCACTGACATAAGCTTTGCAAATAAACTCAGACATATTTTTGGTTACAATGACGGGGTTATCCGTTTGTAAAGTGTCTATATGTCAGTAACGTTTTGAAATTAGCACTTCGCCAGCAAGCAGTACTTTGTGGGCAGTTGTGCTAAAGTTTGCTTGCTAACATAACATAAACTGGCTGGCAGACACCTTGCAAATAACCTCAGACTTATCACCCCCTAGCGTTATGGCGGTGAAATGCACCGCGATGCAAAGCAACCCCGACGCAGAACTCCGAAAGGGTCACGACGCCGTAGGAGCGACGCTGTAGCTACGGCGTGGAGTTGACGCAGAAGCATAAAACAGCCTTTACTGTAACGGGACGTTACTGTTGCTAATCAGGATTTGGGCATGACAGAAATTCCTTCAAAATCTAAAACCTGTTACAAGGAGCCATGTGGTTTCTTTATCAGTCTTTTAAGCATATATAGCTGGGTTTATATCGGGCCAGATGTTTTGGTAAAGGAATAGTTTGATATTTTAGGAAGTATGTTAATTTGCTTTCTTGCAGAGAGTTAGATGAGAACATTGATACCGCTTGCATATATGTACGCTAAATATGAAGTTGGAGCCAGCAGATGATTAGCTTAGCCTAAAGACTGGAGGAAACAGCTATCCTGGCTCTGTCCGAAGGTTAAAAAAATCAGCCTATAGCACCTCTAAAGCTCACAAAATAACATGTTAATTTGTGAGCTTTAGAGGTGCTATTAGTTTACAAAAACTAAAGCCTAAAAATGGAATGTTTTGTTGTGTTGACAGCTAGCATGTTAACACAAGCATGTATGTATAGTTTTCCCCCTTGCTTTTAGTTTTTCTGCTAAGCTCAGCTAACCGTCTCCTGGCTCAAGCAAAATGTCAAACTATTAAATTTGGCATATGACAGGTGTGATCCCAGTCACATGGATAGAACATTTTATTTTAACATTATAATATTTGGGTTTTTCAGCGGAGAGATTATTGACATTTGCTAGTTTCTAATTAAATAATGTTACATGTTTAGATAGGGCCTATTCAATTTTGGTGCAAGTCTTCCAAAAGAAACCTTCATTGTTCCTTTAGGGTCCTCTAAAACACAGCTGGTCAGCAGGTGACACAGCTCTCTTGGTGGAAACTTGGCAAGATGCAATGAGTGTTGATGAAATGCTCAAACTGCATTGCATAAACAACAGATTTAATGGTTAGACAAAGGTAGAACATGGGATTGTTCATCTATGCATGTCAGAACTCTTTTGTTATCAGTAATAAATGTTAGTAAGTAAAAACTCCTCATGAGTGTTTAAAAGTAAGTTATCGTAAGTACATCCTTCATATAGTTTTTTTTTTTTTTTTTTATGTTTATAAGTTGTTGAGGGAATTTTGGTCCAGGAGCTCTGCAGCCCATTTCCAGAAGGCTGAACTTACCTTGGATGAAAGAAATCTAGCTCAAAAGACAAATCATGTTTTATGTTGAAGAAAGATAAACAGCAGCTAAAAGAATGCTTTTTCCAGCCTTCCAGCCCAAAAGTTGCTCTTGTTAATGTTATTTTATCTAAACTATGAAACATTGGTAAATTATGTATTAACGATTATTTAAACCATTAGTTTAAACGTATGAACCATTTCTAAAGAGTGTCTTATAAAAAAGTGGTTAAATTTTTTTATACATGGAACCCATATTGTTTGGGACAGGGAGTAATTGGACTAGTTAGCATAAACCTACATAGAGTCATCCTATTTAAAGCAGCATACACTGTTTTGACCTCAGCTGCTAAAGGCTCCACTGTGTTCCCCAGGACAGGTACCTGGACAGGTAGTGTACAGGGTTTTTTAGTACCTTTTTTGCTGTTGCTGCTGCTGAAAATGAAGCACTAAACCAAAATAGTATAGTTGCGAGCCGTAAAACCAAATCAATTTTGGCGCAATGACTACTGGATTAAAGGTCACATACTTGTATTTTGGGTTTCTACTAGAACATATTTGCTTTAATGTTCAAAAAAATATTATTTTTCTCATATTGTCTGTCTGAATATACTTGTATTCACCCTCTGTCTGAAAAGCTCCGTTTGAGCGCCTGTCTCTTTAGAACCCCTTGTGAAAAAGCCCAGTCTGCTCTAATTGGTCAGTGTTTCCAGGTCTTCCACATCTGCACTCTCGGCGTCAGTGCGCCATCATTGCAGTGGGGGAATGACTGTAACGGTACTGGAGCAGCACTTTCTACCTAGCTGTAACATTACAACGGTACGGAAGTCCTGAGGGCACAGTTTCTGGATATGGTCTGTGTGCATTTCTCTGTGGATTGAGTGTTTTGAACTTTCACAGTATTTATATAGCACATCAACCTGCTTTATAATCAAAAAAGATATGCAAATCTCACTTTTTACAGGACCATCAGCAAACATTGGTATCTTCCATTTTTTCTTTAGCAAATAAAACACACAATCATTTAAAATGAGATCACTGACTGGATTGGCCATTCAAGAACATTCTTCTGCTTGGGCATAAATGTCCTGCTGCATTGACTTAAAATTGGGGATCTAAAACCAGAGATAATGTGTCAATTTACAGACTGCACTGCACAAAGTATTTGAAATTGTTTAAATGTTAAGTGCAGTAGGATGACATTTTTTTACTTCACTGACCTTAAAATGTGCCCATCATATCAGTCACGTCTTAATGTGTAACACTTGGTTCTGGAAAGAAAAGAAAAAAACGGTGGTACATTTGCTATTACCATGCCACAACCCAAGGCCTCATAAATTACACAAGGGCCAATTCCTTACAGTAAAACACTCCAAGGCACACTGTAAAATTGAGTTATCCACAGGGGAGGGAGGGATCATGTTTGGAGGGTGTGTGTGTGTTGGGTAAGGGGGGGTGAATGAAAGAGAGCGGATGGTGATAAGATTGAAATAACTCAGCAGTGTGTTTACTTAAAGAGTCATTGGTGCTGGTTGTAGTCCAGACCAGCTGAGAGTTGTCTGGAAAATGAGTGATCAGGGAGGAAATGTATGTGTGTGTGTGTGTGTGTGTGTGTGTGTGTGTGTGTGTGTGTGTGTGTGTGTGTGTGTGTGTGTGTGTGTGTGTGTGTGTGTGTGTGCGTGCGTGTGTGCGCGCGTGTGTGTGCGCGTGTGTGTGCGCGTGTGTGTGCGTGTGTGTGTGCGTGTGTGTGTGCGTGTGTGTGTGTGTGTGTGTGTGTGTGCGTGTGTGTGTGCGTGTGTGTTAATGCTCATTCCCTAAGTATTGTACAAAAGGTCAATGGGCTTAAGTGCTTGCATCATATACAATACAAGCAGGAATGCTCTAAATCATGCTTGATCTTTCTCTACATCTGTCTCCCTCCATCTTTGTTTCTCCTTCCCTTTCCATCAATTTCTCTCAATCTCTCTCTCTCATACACTCTCCCTCTCTCTCTTTACGGATTAAATGTGGATCAGTGTGCCCTGTTGCAGCCAATCACAGCCGTCCCGAAGTCTTTTGTGCCAAGTGCGAGTGTGTTTTTGGAGCTATGTGTACTCAGTAGACCACAAAAACACATGCATGCACGCAACGCAAGAACACACACACGCGCACACATACACACACAAACACACACATACATACATACATAAACACTAATACAAATGATTGTCATACATTTATTCTGCTTAAATTTAATTATTTGTTTATTTGTCTCATAGCTTATGTTATGGCAAGTACTTTTACTTATTCAAGTTTTGTTTCTGAGAAATCATGTTTTTTCCATCAATTTAGCATGGACTATGGCTTATACTACAATACCCAGTTGCCATTGCTATGGAGAAGAAGCCAGTAACATGTCTACATACAGTCCCACTTCACAACTCACAAAATACTATCAATTTGAATGACCTACTGTCAGGAAAATAGATACATTTTGCACATTACTTTACATATTATCAACTTATTGACAACTATATGCCTTCCTTGTGTTCAGTGAAACAAGCCAGTAAGCAGCTAGATAAATTAGTTTTCCCAGAACTGTGTGGGAAAGAAACTAATTTGTATTTTAAATGTCACGACACTGCTGCCTGTGGCCTACAATGAATGAACTAAAACATGCTCATTGACACATCTTAGTGTTCCTTTACATGCGGAATAAACAAAACTAAAACCCTCATTCATTTTGGGTTCCAACCAATAGTTTAAGAAAGCTGGATCTAGTGCTGTGGTATTTTCCTATTCCTATAGTTCCCCCCCCCCCTCTCTTTACACGCTCTGCTGCTTTTCATTCTCTCAGATGGTGATTGCTGTCTGTTTTTCAAGAGCCCAGCGATAGTTCCCTGGTGGATGGGGGTCCATGATAGTTTACAGATGTGTATGCCTGTGTGTGTTTGTGTGTGGGAGTGTGAGCACGCCAGTGCAGTTTCCACTGATCTGTTCTTGGATCGAGCGGGGCCTATCAGATGAAGAGAGCTCCTGAATTGTGCTCCAGGTTTCACCTCACCATTCATAGTAGTGTATACAGTGTATACATGCATGGATGTGTTGCTCTCCCTGCCAACCAGCATTCCCTTTCTGTCATTTAAAAGCAGGACCCAACAAGGCTGCATTTATTAACCAGAGCAATCCTCTGGTATCCCCAAGTATCCCAAGTAATCCTCCATAAGTCTCCTATAGCCCCATTATAAACACTCAAAACAGCTTACCTCATGCTTTGCCTCATCAAGGATCTGCATTTATAACCAGCATAGACAAAAGATGGAGACGCCCACCACTCAATAATCAAAGACAGGCTGATTGAATAGCGAGCAGACTCAGAGGCAGCCAGCTCTTGTCATTTGTCTGTTTGTGTCTTTCTGTGTGTGTTAGTGTGCTCCTGTCCTGAATGTGAACAACTAAAAGATTGTAATAAAAATGTATTGTATTAATACTACTACTACAAAAAAGCTAAAAAAAAAAAAAAAAAACATCAAAACATTCACAATAGAATTTGAGAGAAAAGTTTCCCCCTTAGACCAGGGCTACCAGACTCAGTTAAGGATTTGCATAGAAGTTGAAAGTTATGTTGATTTCTTATAATAAGACCTGTTTGGAGCATATACTCTAGGTAGATTGAGAAGATAATGGGACCAAAGATGGATCTCTGGGGTACTCCACAAGCAAATTTTTTAATGAGTGGTTGACCATGACTCATGGTTTGAGTGTTAAATGAACATTCAGAGGTGTTATGACAAGAGTCAGATACATCTACATGTTAACCTCATTGCAATTTGGGAATCACTTTGTAGGTTGGTTTAAAAAAAGAAAATTGTGTCATATGAAAGAATTGCGACCCCTGACAATACCACCAACGCAATTTAAGGTGTGCAAATGTATTGCATCAACACCCTCTCATTCAGTATACATAAGGTCAGTATTCCACATAGCAGCTCAACTTTTGATTTAGGCAGTTTTCTGTCATGAGTGCTGTACCTTTTTTTTCTTACAGTAGTACAGTTTTGTGCGTGTGTGTGTGTGTGTGTGTGTGTGTGTGTGTGTGTGTGTGTGTGTGTGACAGGAATGAGGAATGAGAGAGAGTATTACCTTTGTCCTTGGTGATGCTCCAGCCCGGCATATGTCTGTACTCGAGGATTAGTTGTCTCTCAGCACCTACACCCCACCTCCAGCCGCTGACTCATGCACACACACACACACACACACACACACACACACACACACACACACACACACACACACACACACACACACACACAGTCATACAGAAAATCTGCACTGATTGCACAGGTCCAGGCCTGTTACAAGTGTTGTAATCAGTATAAACACACTTCCACAGAAACACAACACACACACACACACACACACACACACACAAGTATAATTACAGATTTGCAGAAATACTTGGACAGGGTCCTTTTTTGTCATGCACAAGTAAACACAAATGTACACACATGGAGATGCTGACCTGACATACTCCCAGTAGAGCCTATGACACAGCAAAAAAAGGGCCAATATGTGTCTGCATGCATTCAAACACAGACTATGTGGCTACACAGCGGTAGATACTGACAAATACTTACATGAAAATGCACACACATACACACAAGACTCCCACCAACACAACACACTATTGCCTATCATGTAGGACTGGAGTATGCTTCAGCTTACCGCCAACCAACAAACAAGACTGGTTCAAGTCAAATTGTCAGAGCACATGTTTGGCAGGTTTTTTTAGCGACCCTGCTGGGAGAAGGTCAGCCCCCGCTGTTATGGAATAGTGTAAGAGAGTTTGGTCCCATCTGTGTTAAACATGTTGGATATCTGTAACACTTTGCTCACAGTTCATGTCAACATTACTTTACCTACATGTTAGTAAAAGTTCTATCTGCTGCTTTTTCTAGTCACAATAACATAACACGTTATGTAATTTTTACATGAAGTGTAAAAAACACAATTTGTGGTTTTATCCTCCGTTCTGGTTGCCTGGCAAGAAATACTCTGGCACAGCTTTTACAGACTAAACAAATAATACAGATCACATTAATTAGTGAGCTTTAGAGGTGCTGGCTGGAGTATTTTGTTGAGCCACACTAGCTGTTCCCCCTTGTTCACAGTCCTTATGCTAAGCTAAGATACCCAGCATATTCATGGGACAGATATAGATAGTTGAGCTCTTCCATTGATGCCATATAATGTTTGAGAACTGGAACAGGAATTCAGCTGTAACTCCTCGTTTGCGCAAGGCTTTAATTGAACACCTATGGACTCCGTGTGAGCAGTGTTGCATTTCAAACACTCAGCAGTCATAAACCGTGTTGTTACCAGGACCCCACTCTGATAGTCTCAAAAAGGGGTCGTAACACAAGACAGAGGTCCAGCCATTGCACCTGATTTGTGTCAGTGGAAGATGCTGGAATAGCACTTGGTTTAAGTCATGTGTCTTTATTTGAGGAGGCCACAGGGAGATTCTGACGCATGCTGGCGCTCCAACAGAGAGCGGCAATTGGAAACAGACCTTGGTTGGTTGGGGGGTGGAGTGAAGGTAAAGAAAGAGGGAGGGGATTATAGAGAAAGTGTGTGAGAGAATTTGATTTCTGACACGTTTTTTACAGTTGCAATACAATACCACTAACAACTGATAAAAATACCTTATATGCTAAACCGAGCACCAATAAAGTCAGATAAAGATGAAAATGTCTCACATTTGTAAATCAAATTCTGGCATGGCAAGAAAATAAGAAAAGGGAAAAGAGTAGCAGAGCAAAAGGCCATTAAATCAAGGTCTACTACATGATAACTCATTATATTGGCTTGGTGGCTAGTTTGGCAGCGCTAGCTTGGAAGATCCTAGAGGACACAGAGTTCCAATTAATTTCCAATGGGTGGATATGCAGGGGGAAGGATTCATGTCCCAGTGTCCCATACAGGCTTGACTTCCTGCTGTCCAAGCAGAATGAATGGAGTGTGAAAAGACCATCTGGAAAAATGAGAGGTGATCCAGGAAAAGAAAATACAGAGTGGGAAGAAGCAATGTAAGAGGGAGAATGGTGGATATTTATCTTTTCCGTCAGAGGTACAGCATAGAGAGGGCTCTCCTTAGAGTCCCAAATTAAGTCCTGTTGCAGGCCTATGGTGTTGAAATCTGCATCTAAGTTCTGCTTTTATGAAATGTGCTTATTCCATGTTATATATGCAGTTTATCCAAGCAGTCCTTCCTTTACAAAAAGTGTCAGATTTGATTTCTTGGCTGTAAGATGTGAAAAACTGAGGAAGAGAAAAACGGTCAATGGGAGAAGAAAGCGATGATGATATGAATGGGAACAGGCAGAAAGCGTAACAGACCCGGGTCAAATAATCTACTTTAACCTGCTTGGAGTACCAGCAGGTTAGGCAGGGTTTACACCATTAAAACAACTCTAATAGTGTCAAGTCAAGTTCCAGCCACAGAAAAGTTCAACAAACTGTCTTTCAAATACTTTCAAATGATTGTCTAATAGTTTTGGCACTCATTGTATTGTTCTATGTGGCAAATCCCACCCATCTGGCACTGAGGCAGGGCCAACATAAATCATAAAAATTATCGTCAGAAATGATTTGGCTTAGTTTTTTGGGTCCCTGATGGGAAGAGGGGGAAGGAGAGATGGAAAAATAGGAGAGTTATCCTCTCTGCCATGAATCTCTAGCTCCCCCAGTGGGGTGGCTGAGGTGTCTCTCAGGCATACTGCATCCGTTTGTCATGTTCTTATCTGTCATCCATTAACACATAATGGAGAGCAGATGCCCTGGAGATGGATAGCTAACCATAACACCCACCTACACACGTGCACACACTGAAACACACACAGACATCTGCAGCATCCATAGAACTAGGTCTTATAACATAACACTTGCCTCGCTCCCTGTGGAACGCTGGCAACCATGCCAGGCTTTCCTAAATCAAGAGATGCTGGGGTGATAAGTGACACCCACACACAAATATACAAAATGACAACTTAAATGTACACAATGCACACTTAAACAGAAGGAAGTGCATACAAACATTTTGCACAAATATACAAAACTGATTGAATATTCACAAGCAGGAAAAGGCAAAATGCACGCACCCAAACTCGATCAGTCACACATTCAGATGCAGTGATGTAGCGATGGGGAAATGGAAGAACAATTAGCTTAACACCTTGGGAGAACAACGCCTATAAACTGCTGAGGACGCACAGCCAAGAATAGACCGTCAGAGAAAGGAAGAGAGAGAAAGAGGGGAAAATGTGCACTGTCACTGGGACCAAACCACCATCAAGCCTTGCCACCTGCCAAGAAAAACAGCCATCACCAACAACACAGAAGGAGAAAGAGGAAGAGAAAGAGAAAGAGAGAAACAGACAGGGAGGGATGGAAAGAGAGGAGGGGGGAAAAAAAGGCAGACGGGGAGAGAAGCAGAAGGACAAAGAGAGAGCTACAAAGGGAAAGAATAGGGAAGCCAGTCTTAAATGAATAGTTTGCAGTCAGTGTGGAGGTCAATGCTAGAGGGACGACGTAATTGATTGGAGGTGAAGGGCCAACGCTGTGAAGACGGGGCCAAAGTGACCGTCCGTTTACAGGGAAACAAACATTGTTATGAGTACAGTTTGTCCTCTGATGTCATCCTGCTGCTTCTCATGGCCTGGCCTTCAGCCATAGCGCCGCTCTACTGGTAACACACACACACACACACACACACACACACACACAGTGACACACTAACATACACATAAAAAAAAATACGACAAATAATCACGTAACTCCACAACTCTACTAACTAATACAAATACACACTTCAACATGCAAAAGTGTGAAACAGCAACAAAGACCTTATGAATTCAACACCTGAGTGTCACTCACTACTTGGACCACTTGCTATTTAACCATAAAACAACAAAGTGATGATAATGATGATGATGATGATAATGGGGATGGTTATGATGATAAAAGAGGTTCCATTAATGGAAATGCAGCAGGGAAGCTGCTGAAAAAAGTTGAGAACTTTCCGGCTCCTTCTTTATGGAGATTTAAGCAGAGGGTAAGTAAGCCGTCTTCCCGCTCCAGGCTCAGCTCTCGCTGACTGATTCTATGTCCTTCTGGGTTTGGCGAACACTGACGGATTCTGTCACCATTGGCAACGTGGGTCTCCACATGCACAGTCACTAGTCTCCACCCTACAGCTTATTAACACACACACACACACACACACACACACACACACACACAGGGAGCAGGACATACACACAGTCTACTGGCTTTTGGGCTAGCATGAAAACTATCTAATGCAACATGGTTTTCTAGTATATTCCAGATATGTAAAGAGTCAACCTTTCCATTAAATATGAGAAGACATCATTCAAAGCAAATCATTAAAATTAACATTCATCATGCTAATGTTTTCGTATATGTAAGTGATTACGCGCAATTGGTATTATACAGAGACAGCTGGAATACTTTCATGCCAAACGACTACATAAAGTTTTTTGCTACAGTATGCAGTACGCTCCAATAGCCAACCAAGTTGGGTGAATTGAAAGAAGAAGTTCTTTCTGAGATGTTTGCATGTACAGGAACAACTGTACCAAGTTATCTCATCAGAGAAACCTATATGCTCAGTATAAAAGCAGCTTGATAAAGGCATGGCCAATGACTTTATAAGATCTTGATCAACTTGATCATTTTCAGATTTCACAGTGAGCAAGATCAGATGTTAGATGATACAGGAGAGTTAGTCTGTGAGTTATAGCCTACAGCTCCAATAATTGATGCTTTCCATTCATTATTTGTCAGTTTTGAGTGTTTTTTGTACTATTAACCTTGACACAACTGTGGCTCTGAACCATGGTTGGGAGACCTCTGGTTCAAAGCTAATTAACCTGGCTCGTAATAGTATCATAGATGATAACAATAACGAGATGTATTTCTCTTCTGTGGCTTCAAATACAACACATGTACGCCACTAACTAGGCTTTATTCAGACCTTTAGCCGACTACTGATGAACAGTATAAACAGCAGGGCTACTACAATGTAGTGACACTTCCCATGGACACATACATTGTAAAAGTATTGCAGTGGATCAGAATAATCAGAATCAGAATACTTTATTGATCCCCACAGGGAAATTATTTAGTTGCAGTTGCTCACAGTCACATTCAAGGTAAAATAAGAGTAAGAAAGAGCAAGTCGATAAGTCTATACAGTAAATAAGTAACATATCTACAATAAGATAATTATAAATAACAACTTTAAGTAGAAGTGAGATTAGGTTACAAGTCAGATTAGATTTAAAAGATTGTTGTGGGCTGCTATCCCAACTACAACACAGGTACAGATACAGTAACTCTCTCAAAGCGGCATGAATTTGCTTCTAGTGACTGTTAGAGGTCCAGCAGAGCCTGACAGTGGCTGGTTAGCTCTGACTAACAGCACTGTGTCACGCACGTCCCTATCCATGTGCTGAGGGGTTAGCTCAGCCTCGTCTCCCCACACCCAATGGGCCATCACTCACTATGTAGCGTGCCTGACAGATGTTTGCCCTCCACCCACCCCGCACTTCTCTGTTGTATTTTCTTTTACATTTACTGGAAGGGAGGGTGCTAGCAGCATTTGAGGGTTTACTTACTCTTTAATGGCTATTTGAAGAGGTTTGAGGGGTGCAGACTTTGGCCGATTTGCTTTGAGAATCAGCTCAACCCAGCAGCACTTGTGCTAGGTTTGGGGCAATGCTGGCTGGCACCCAATATTGGACCAGTGTTGGACAGACTCTGAAACCTGAGACCATTCATCACAACTCTGGCATCAATCCCAAAAGCAGCCACAATGGATTTAGGCTTCTGTTGGGCACATTTTAGCCTCCTGGGAATCTAATATCAGCTTCTCTTAGAAACAATATTGGTAGCTTAATTGGGTAGTTAACATTAAATTAAAATAAGTACATTTCTAATGTCATATTTCATGTAATGTTTACCTGTCAAAACAACCACACCAGCCATATCAACATATTAAACATATGATTCTGTGCTAGGAGCCATCATACTACACAGTGTATGCCAAGTGATTTACATGGGACACATGGATGACGATGATTGACTATGGCTTTTTCCTACAGCTAAACATGTCCAACAGGCCAATTTACCTGTGTACTCCATTAGAGCAGAAAGGAAATCCCAGTTGCTGAAGAGCAGCAGCCAGAGATACAGTTACTGAACTCTGTTGTAGGTGAGGCCAATCAAGACTCGACCTGCTCCGCGCATGGATTATTAACACAAGACTGGATTTGTTCTTGTTTAATTAGGCTGGTTGATCTGCAAACAATCGGAACAGGTTTATTTTGGTTAATGTGTCATCACTGACTGAGTCATGTCTTGACAGATGAGGTGATCCGGGTTCTTAAGATAATTATACCTATAGATTGTGTGATTCAAAATTTCCTTTGTTTTGTTATGGTGCTCATATTGTGCTTTTTGGCTTTCCCCCTTTCCTTTATTGTGTTATATATCTTTTTGTGCACGTTATAGGTTAACAAAGTGAAAAAGCCCAAAGTCCACCCCAAAGGGACTTACCATCTCCAACAGAAAACACTGTTCACAAACTGCTCCAAACAGCTCTATTGTAGTCCAGCCTTTACTTCCGTGTCAAACGTGCGTCACTTTGTAACACATGTTATAATGCTCGCCTAGCTGCTAGCATGGCACTCCCTCATACTCTGCAACTGACAAGCTAGCAGTACGTACTGCACATGTGCGACTCCCAACACAGATGGAACAGAAGTGAGATGTCTCACTCTGTAGCTAAAACAGAGAGCTCAACACACAGGGTGAAAAGAGGAGCTGCAGAAATGTGCAGTACAACAAAAATATGGTGTTTTCTGAAAATTAAACCACATAAACCTATTCTGGTACAAGCTCTAAATACAATTGTGAACCTGAAAATGAGCAAAATATGAGCACTTTAAGTCCTTAATGTTGTCATAGACATCCAGAACAAGATAAAGGAAGCTATCATATTTCAGACAGTTGGAGTATTGGATGAATTACTGAAGGCAGTTCAGTAAGAGTCCACTCTTCATTACCGCAGTAGCCTGAGGGCAGCAGTGAGTATTTGATCCTCCCCTCAAACACTCACACCTGATGGCTGCACTGCAGAACCACAATTACATATCTGGGGACTTGAACTAGCAGCCAGTAGGTTGGCCTGGTGTTAAGGAATGCCGACCTGTGAATGGAGTTCCCTCACCACCCCAAGGGATGTATATCCCCATTAGGATGCCTTTAAGCAGGGCACCTGGGCCATATATACCCCAACATATATGGATATTTATGTATGCCGCAATGCATTGGTGCATATTTTTTTACCTTATGCATTAGCCGCATCAATAAAGGCTTTTTAGCTTTTTCTTCCACAAGAGTGCCTGGGTGTTCACGCTGTACTGATGCTATTGGATCAACCCTGCACCAACGAGCACGTTGTAAGACTTTTTTCAACCACCACTAAAAAGAAGCGCTCTGTCTTCCCACATATATGGAATATATGGATTGAAAAAAACATAAGGCAAGAAGGCACCACAAGATAAAAGAACAAATGTAAAGTATAAAATATTTTAATTACAGATAGAAAAGTAATTAAACCAGGTTTATAATTACATGTTTAATTGGAAGTGGTTTAATAGCTGACTGTGATTAAGCAGTCTTATCGGTTTAACATCTAAGCCAAACTCTTTATAGTTTGTTTATAATGGTAATACAGCGACCAAAGTGCTCTGACAGATATGTAAGTGTTCTCCGGGGCCTGATTGTGTGGGTAGGTCCTATGGGAAACCCAGATAATATGAGTCCTCTCATAAATTTGTATAGCTTTCCAGGGGACTGAATGTATTTTGGGCAGCAATGATTGACTGCCGCTCCAAGGGTCATTATTTTCTGGGTGAGTGGCTACATCTTAGAGGAGACAGCAAGTAACTCATGCCTCCAGGACCCGGGCTATAAATCTGTGTGTGCGCGCGAGTGCGTAGAGATACGATATGTTTGTACTGTATCTCTCTGCCTAAGTATGTTGCCTCAAGGCTCAGTCGATGCTGATGTGGAGCTTGCCTTTTGCCCATCAATCAATTCTCACTTTATAACTGTAGAGTCTCACACAGAATCAGGGTAGAGCCACATGAGTTACCGCTGACCTTAAAGTATGAGTGATTGGTGGATTCTGAAGTTAAACATCAGAGTGCTGGAGCCACTTACTGTAAGATGTCTAACTATTCTCTCCCCTAAAGCCACAGGTGGAAGGTTGGGATGAAAAAGCTTGTGATACATGAGGCCAATTACATAGTAGCAGGTGTTGGATCCACAAATCTAACTGACTGACTGACTGACTGACTGACTCTGGCCCTGCTTTCATGGCACATTAATTAAAGATGTGAGGAACAAAATAGCTTAAAAAAAACTTTCATTATTTTAAATGTATTTTTGAAGTATAATTTCAACTTTAAATTCAACTACAGTAAAAATGTACTAAATGTTTTTGTATAACTATAGTTGTACCTCTTTTTTGTACTGAAGGGATTTTTTTTAAAGCAGGTGACCTATGCAGAAAGCACAAACAAGTTATTATTATAATAATAATAATAATTATTATTATTATTATTATTATTATTATTATTATTATTTATGTGACAGTTATATTGAAATATATTGCTGCAGGTGTGGTTGTCTGTTTCTTTGTCTGCAGCACACTGTACACACTGACCTCTGGTTTACACACACACACACACACACACACACACACACACACACACACACACACACACCATGTGTGTATAACTGTCACATTGCATGCACTCCTCATAACTGCCTTTACTGGTTACCAACTGATGTTCTGAGACATGAACAGGCCTGTAGTTGACACAATGAGGATGACTCACTCACTCATAATAACACCCTCTGCTGTGATGGGCCTGAATCAATCAAACCTCAACAACAACAGTCAATCTTCTTTGACCTTATAAAACTGAGATTTGCGTGAACAGGGTGACATAACCAGCTTGCCTGAAGACTTAAGACTCAAAAGTCAATAACAGGAACATATACAGCATATAATGTCACTATTAAATGTGTTTCTAATGACTTCATGTGTTGTCTAGTGCCTAGAGTGGTTTATGTCAACTAAGGAGTTATGTTCCTCACTATTGTATCCAGCAGCATATGCCATTGTTTATTTAAAATCAATGAAATCAATCATTCTGGGAGCATTTTTTTCTTTTTTAAATTAATTTATAAAAAAAAAGAAATATATAGAAATAAGTAAAATCCTAATCCCACAAAAATAAATGGGTGGCCATTTTGTTGGTCAGCCATATTGTTTATTTATAGCTGTGTGAAAACAACGTAACGTAATACAAGGAAATGTCAGCTCAGTCTGCAGTCTTGTATTCCAGCCCCCCGTCTGCTTCACAAAGATACTATCACATTATTTCTCCAAATAGCAGGAAGAGTCTAAATCATTGTGACGTAGGCAGAAAGCAAGGACACAGTGAATGGCTCGATGAAAACCAGCAACAAAAACAACAACTCTCTGTGAATGTGAGAAGGCGGCGGCAGCCTCTGGATCTAGGAAATGCATTGTGACAAAAGCTGCGTTCTTTTTTGTTATTGTTATGATACAGCAAGACAAAAGTGAATTTTTTTTCTCTTTGCCGATGGAGAACCGCTCGGCTTAGTGCACTCCAGCTGCTTTGGTTTCCTCCCTTACCCACCTCCCCCAGCAAGACGTCTTTCATGCCATTGTGGATGTGGCATGCTGGAAACACAATGAAAGAAAGCATGAACCCAAACTACACTTCCCCTGGCACCAGCACTACATTGTGGGACCCAGTGGGAGGAGATGCTGGGTCAGGGGAAACTCAACGTGGTCCTTTGCACCCACAGCTAACAATTTACAGTTGAGAAAGCAAAGACAAAGGCAGCCATGTCGAGGTATATTGGCCTTCTGGCTACTAATATGTTATTACCAACCTCCTTTCATGCTTTTGAACTTTACAAAGTAAATTCTTTCCATTTCACTGTCTGGTAAAAGCCAAGTATGAGGAGGTGACATGGGCAGAAATCAATCAAATGATCCAAAAAAAGAGGAAAGTTAAAAGATGGAATTACAGGTGTATGCAGCGACTGCCTGATGTTTTGGCTTCACTTTTACAGTCCATGCATCAACCTCTGGTCCACACACATGGACCTTTCACTGCACTTAATCTTAGTTATGACTAACCACTCAGTATGCGTCAGTGACTCCTTAAACAAAAAGTAACACTGTGACAATACCAACTTGTTGTCTGGGAGCTGTCCGGTTTAGCTAGCCATCCAAACACTCATGCTAATGCCAAACGACCAGCTTCAACAGAACCAGCTAACGGCTAGTCTGGCTCAACGGATGTACGTTGCTGGGATAAAGCCTGACATCTGGTGCATCCTCTTTTGCTATCTCGCTATTTCATTCAGTTCAATTTCATTCAATTTTATTTATAGTGTCAAATCACAACATGAGTTATCTCAGGACACTTTACAGATAGAGTGGGTCTAGACCATACTCTATAATTTACAAAGACATAACATAGGAAATTTGAAATGTGGAGCCAAAGTTTTAGGAGAAATTGTTGAAACTGTTGAGTATGCATGTGTTTCCCCAACCCATGTAGAAACAAAGAAGACGGCCATTTTGGATCTTTCAAAGACGAACAGGATAGTCAGAGCTCTGCAATTAGCTGCTTATTTTACATCCAGAGCCTTGGAGCCAAAAGATTTAGTTGGCAATCTATTGCTTTGATTAATGAAACACCCCCCAGGCCCACCAGCAACACCCATTTACAGTACAGCTCATGAGCTCACTCCAGAGGGCTCTATAGGTAGCAATTACAGCCCCTACCCACCTGAACCTCACTCACATACCATTCCTATCCCTCCTTTCTCCTGACCATGACCCCACTATCCATCCCTTGTATCTCCTCATCCTCCCTGTCCTCCTCTCTCAGAGAGATCAGATTACAGGCCCATCTGATAATGGGAAACACTGTTGTTAAATGTTGGGCTGGGCCTTTGAGTACGTCAGTGCGTGTTGGGGGATGAGACGGCAGTAGTTATCAGTGTACGACAAGGGCTATCGCCATGCCCGGCTCGCCTTTTTCTAGGATTATTTCGCCTTTTTTCTAAGAATATGAGCGTGTGTGAGTGTGTGTTGTCGGGCTTGAAGCACGATGTGTTTAACTCCATTAGGTCATGGTCTGTTCAGCCGTGACATCCAGAACGTTCTGCCCCTGCAATCGAGCCAGCCAATTACAGTAATCCTATTGATCCAAAACACACCTAAGCCCTCCATTACATGTTATCTGCAGGATGGACCATAAACAGCGAGGCAGCCTCTCACTGTATACATCTTTGCAGTGAGTTGTCTCTCCGAGCGGTGCCTGATATTTATTAAAGATGACATCTCCAATCCAAATCAAGCCCTATACTTGAAGCCTCCGCCCTTCAGAGTTTGAGTCAGACTTCTTGGTGAAGCAAGAAAAAAAGCTAAATGGCTGCAGAAGCGTTGCTGTGGTTATGTACAGCTGTCTATTGCACAGACACGCTGGATTTATGTTTACATGCTAGCCTGGTTTAATCTGAGCAGTCCAAGTGGTGTGTAAAAGAGCTGGAGTTTGGTGGATGTTAATCAAAAACACAGCTGACAGGAGAAAAATCAATCATAGCCTGTCTGAAGAGTTTTTATTCAAGATTGTTGTTCTTTCTTCATCTTGATGACTTGATGGTCTAGTTGCCAAATTGTGTATTATTTTACTGCATATGAAATAGGGTTTAATGTGACCAAGTCATCTAAAAGACGAGTACTGATACTGTAGTACTACACTGAATGTTCTGAATATTACTTATTTAATTAGTAATTAGTATTTGGGAAGATAGGCTGCCCATTGTCCTGCCAATTCATTTTTAAGGTTTACCTCATTAGTTTATGCTGATAAAAGGTGTAATATTTAAATTAGAAAATGTCAACACTGACACCCACAGATGACAAAAACTAGGTTGAATAAAATTGTTACCTCCAGCAAGGAGGTTATTTTTTTTGGTTTGGTTTGTTTTTTCTGTTAGCAGGTGTAGTATATGACCATTCTATAACTTTCTATAAACTTTGTCCTACAGGTTTGTTATAAGGGAGTCCTATGAACTTTACTCTACATTCACTGAGAACATCTGGAAATTGTTAACATGAGTAGAGGTCCCCCCAAGACAGAAGATACCTTTTTTGGAGTTGTGCCAGATAACAGGCATTGATTGGTCAGTTATCTGGTCGAATCATATACTCACACATATCACGTCCTATGTTAATGTATGCATGGAATATATACGTTGTTCACACAAAGAAAAGGCAGAGCGGCAAATTTTGAGGTTTGGGTTGGTCGTTCTCCAAGCTCTCTGCAGGAGTTTGTAAAATTGATGCTGAATCTTTGCTTGTAATAAACCTTTTTATAATCAAGAACAGTGTCGGCGGATTCCTCTTCATACAGCATCACAGCATTACTATTTAAGACACCACACAGGATTACGGAAAAACTGCTGGCCCGACATTAATGAAACTTGGCGGAAGAGTGTAGCATGGTAATAGGAAGAACCCATTACATTTTGGGTAAGAGCAGAATCACGGGCTGGACACATGAATTATTTTTCGCTCATGTTAACATTGTGAGATAGGGCGCGATTTGGCGGAGTTGTGCACTCACCAGGTGCCCTTCTAGTTTAACGTAGGTTAGCAGAACTTTACCTAAGCTTAGCATAAAGACTAGAAGCAGGAGAAAACAACTTGTCTAACTCTCTCCAAGGTTAAAAATGTGTTTGTGCCAATCTATCTGGTAAATGACCAAAGTGGTGTAATGACCGGCTGACATTGACATCCCTAAAACTATGTGTGGCTAATAAAAGGTAGGATAAATTAAATGACTTAAGCGAGGCTAAAGGTTCCCTCGAGGCAAGGAGAGGCTGGATTCACTACAGACCGAGCAGTAAAATCCTTCCATACCAATCTTTTTTCTGAAAATGAAACACACCCTTTAACTGGACTTGTGCTTAGACTATCGCTATGATTAAACCAACAGATCGGCTTTGGACAAAGTGTTATCAGATAGGAACTTCCAACTTTTCAGAGACAGACAACTAAAAAGTCTGACTCAATAGAACATATCAAGTTATATATGGAATTTTGGTACCTCTTCTTCTGGGAATTTATACTCAATTATATTGGGATAAAGTTAGATACTACAACAAGTTATGTTGCTAAATATTAAAAGAAGGTCCAATAGAAGCATTGTCTAGCTCCATAAACAGATAAATGCTGTAAGTAGCAGAGCTTATGTGCTGAGTGTTAACAGACAGGCCCCATACCAGTGTGACAGGCCTGTTTCCATAGAACAAAACAGGAGTCCTGTGATCACCTGCTGCAGTGGGGTGGGACTCTCATCCGCTGCTACAAGAGCGCTGAGAGATGGACAGATTGGAAGATGGGGGGCCGGATTCCTCAAACACAATCACACACAAGCACACACCTGAGATCAAATCATCACCTGCAAAGATAGACGGACACGCAAACACAGATTAGACCCTCCTTTCACATGTACTCGCACACACACTCTGCACAGGCAGACACACTCCAAATATACAAAGCACTGAAGTGAGTGCAAATTGCAGTGACATAAATGCCAAAACCTCTAGGATTAGACTGGATGGGATGCAACAGGTACTGTGATTCAAAGCAGACCTGTAGTGTTTGCAACTCATTCTTGTGGTTTGTTTCATTGCGCTGGGATAATAAATGTACCCTTTTTTTCCATTTTCCAAATGTTATTTTGCGTTGAATCAAATGTTTTATGGCCACAATTCATCTCGTAGCTGGTTGGCTTGGTTCCAGGCTTAAAACTCTATATACAGTGGTGCTCATAAGTTTACGAACCCATGCTAAAGTTGACTAAAAAGAGGAATAAAAAAATCATCTTTTGGAAATTGATCTTAATGCCTTTATTAAAAAAAAATAGGAAAACTCCAACCTTTAAGGACACCAGTTTTCTTTGTGAATGAATAATGTATTGTAAATAAATAAATGTTCTTCCTTAAAATACAGGGGGCATAAGTAAGTACACCCCTATGTTAAATTCCCATAGAGGCAGTTATTTCATGGATCCAGGATACTATGCATCCTGATAAAGTTCCCTTGGTCTTTGGAATTAAAATAGCCCCACATCATCACATACTCTTCACCATACCTAGAGATCGGCATGGTTTTATTTCAGTTAGCCTAATAGCTGGTTTGATTTGCATTGAGAGATGATCTTATGGAAAGTACCCCATGCCAATCTCTAGGTATGGTGAAGGGTATGTGATGATGTGGGGCTATTTTAATTCCAAAGGCCAAGGGAACTTTATCAGGATGCATAGTATCCTGGATCCATGAAATAACTGGCCTTTAAAAATAAAAATATGCCTCTGTGGGAATTTAACATAGGGGTGTATTTACTTATGCCCCCTGTATTTTAAGGAAGAACATTTATTTATTTACGATACATTATTCATTCACAAAGAAAATTGAAGGTTGTATTTTTCCTCATCCTCATTTTTCCACAATTTCCAAAAGATGATTTTTTTTATTCCTCTTTTTAGTCAACTTTAGCATGGGTTCATAAACTTATGAGCACCACTGTATACGCATTTAATTAAAAGTCAATTTAGAAGGAAGGTCTGGCCCCTCCACACATACATACACACACAAAAACGCTCTGGGTTGTTTGCGTTTCTTTAAACCAATCACAATCGTCTTGGGCGGCGCTATGCCCCGGACGCAGCGACCGTGGCTCTGCAAAATGGTCTCGGGAAGGAACTTGTTTAGGTAGAACATTTGCACCCCGCAAAAAGAAAACACCACATACAATATTAAATGAAGTTAAATGTTCACACTACAGTAACGTGAGCTATTTAAATTAGCTGGATACATGGTTAAACCTCATTAGATCTTACCAGTGTATCGGCGTGTGTTTTGTCCATGGCAAATCCCCAGTTAGAGAGTAAATGCCGTAAACATATATCTTTGATATATCCTTATTGCACGATCATAATTTTCTTCAAAACTTGCCATTTTCAGCGTGTAACGTTAGCTTGCTGGCTCAGAGATTCCAGTTGCTGTTCCTTCGATGCAACCGGAGTTTAGCGTAAACACAAAGAGAGCGGAAGGCGAGGGACATCCGGCGGTGCCGGAGCTATCCGGTAAATGAACCGTTGTCGATCCAGACTAGGAAAGCGGTGACATCACACAAACTTTTGTATACCTATTCTGGGATTATCTAAACTCTTTGGTCGTCATTCCAAGTAAATACTTTCAAGCCAGGTTTATTTCAGATGATGCCATCCAGGAGGCCACTGCATCTGCTACTGGGAGACACACAAGTTGCATAATGTACTCTTCATGCTGGTCAAACACAAACATAAACACACACACAAGAGCACATGGAGTCAGGAGGCAGGCATCACCTTGTAGGCATTTCTGTGGGCAGCTGGGGCTCTTTAGTGGTCAAGGCAGACGCAGACACAGTCAGAATCAGAGCAGCATGGAAATCTAAGGCCCTCATTACCACAGATGATTCAGCCCCTTTTCACAGGGCCATGCTGTTTGTGTGTGTGTGTGTGTGTGTGTGTGTGGGTGTGTGTGTGTATGAGTGTGTGTGTGTGTGTGTGTGTGTGTGTGTGTGTCTGTGTGTGTAAGTATTGCTTATAATGGAAAGGGTATGACCCCTAGTTCTTACAGTTAATTTCTTTCCTGCGTAGGTGCCAGGAACTAATAGTATTATGACGCTCACTGTAAACTGCCGTCATGTTTTCCTCATCTGGATTGTCCTCATGTAATCATTTGAACATAAACAGCTTGAAACACAGGTCGAGGGCGCCTGGGTAGCTCACCTGGTAGAGCGCACGCCCATATGAGGTTTACTCCTCGACGCATGCCACGGTTTTGACTCCGACCTGCGGCCCTTTGCTGCATGTCGTTCCCCCCTCTCTCTCGCCTTTCATGTCCTCAATTGTACTATAAAAATAAAGGCCTATAATGCCCAAAAATGTATCTTAAATTAAAAAAAAAAAAACACGGTTCGAGATTTATATGCAGCTACTGAAGCTCTTGAGGTCAGAGGTCAGTGAGGAAGGCTGCAGGTGATGCGGATGTGTGTGTGTAATCACAGAGATGTGTTTTTACTGGTAGCAGGGGATCAAAGTTCACCGCAGCAACTGCCACACAACACCAACAGTAAACTACTGGTAATGACAGACTAACAGTGATAACTGTTAACAGTGGTAAAGAATAACAATTAAGGAGGAAATTAGCTGCTTTCTTAACTGTTACTACAAAACTATTTTCTCATTTCCAGACCTATCTCCAATAAGTAATAATGTCCAGTGTTGCCAACTCTTTCCCAATGAAAGTAGCTAGCACTAGCACCAAAAGTCTAAAAATCGCTAGATTACGTCATGTGCTCATTTGCATATTGGTGATGTCATTGTCACAAAGTGAGAGGGTGAGAGAGACTCCACTGTGAGTACTCTGAACAGCACGCATGGAAATTAGGGCAGTCAAAAATGATGCGATAATAACAAGTTAAACACAAACGTTTTTACTTTCTTTTACCAGGACTTTATGTTGATAAGGCGGCTTAACCTTACTGCACATATTATGAAGACGATTATGATATGATGCAACAGTCTGTGTCTGTGTATTTTATGTGTGTGTATGTATGTATGCACTATGTTGTGTTGAATTCTTAAAACAGCAGATATTGTTTGTTTGTCCAAGGCAAATTTCCATCGGGACAATAAAATCTATCTTATCTTATCTTAATGCAAATTCCTTTTGACGGCACAAATTTTTTTTGACGCGTGATTAATGCACGCGCGTCCTGTGATTTGGAAAGGGTAGAATAGGGTCTTTTGAATGGCAAGGTCAGTTTTAAAGCCCTTCAAGATAGTTATTTCGACAAGACTAAAGTTATTTGCATGAACTGCAAAAATACCACTACCACTTGCTGCCAAGCATCGTAATGTAATGCACATTTTTGTTGAGCTGCTTAAAAAAAATGGGATATTTAATTAACCTTTACACGTGTAAAATGGGACACTACATTGTGTTAATATTACCAAGTAATGTTCCATTCAGGTCAATATGCCCATCCGTTGTTGCTTGATGGGCTTGAGTTTGCCATGTTATGCTTTCAGCATGTTTTTTGAGCATACAGTACGTTGAGGTTATTCTGGAGAATATTCTAGACAGTATTTGTCATTGTTTTTGATTGTTGCAATAATAATAAAAGTTTGCATGAAGCAAGCATATTTGTCCGCTCCCATGTTGATAAGAGTATTAAAAACTAAAGAACGATGTGATTAATCACAAGTTAACTATGGACAATTGTGCTGTTAATCACGATTAAATATTTGAATCGATTGGCAGCCCTAATGGAAATCAATTAAATATTCTCTTCTTTCTCTATCTTTCTTTTCGCCTGATGTCTAAAGTTGCTAAATTTGTCGCTAGTCACTTTTTAGAAATAAATTTGCTAAGAGGGTCTGAAAAGTGGCTAAATGTAGCGAGAAAGTCGCCAAGTTGGCAACACTAGTATGGTCTGGGTACACTATCTATAGGAGGAAAGAATGCTCTGGTTTGGTTGTATTTCTCTAAACCACAACCACCACAACCATCCTAGGTGGCGCTAAGCCCCGAATGCATACCGATGCCCTTGCAAAATCAATTGCAGAACGGGAGGAGAATGCCCGAAAACACCCGTTGCGTGAGAGATTTCTTCTCTTGCAGAATTAGAATCAGAAAAGGATTTATTGCTAAGTAAGTAACACTTACAAGGAATTTGCCTTGGTGGATAGTGCATACATAAACATATGAAAAGGAAATAAACAATACATAAATACATCTGTACAATATAACTGTTATATATACAGTACATACATAACTTCCACGTTGGCTTTGAAAGTTGAGATTGAAATTTCATTCATCACCTTGGAAACAGTTACAAAATGGACCTTGTGGTGACATTGTTTTGTCAAATATGTTTTCAACCTTTCAAACTCAATCTTTAGTTATGTTTTCAAAGGCAAATTAAGAAATAATTATGCCAATTTCAAGGGATTCTTGTTTCATGGTGTGTTAAAAAATGCAAGAACTAAAATGAAAATGAGACTATATTTGGATCAAGGAAATTCTCAAGGTTCTGAATCATTATTATCATCCAAGGATAACTGGGCAGACGTTGGAGGACAAATGGTTATTTTTTTTCCTAAATTTGGCAATGGAACTTCAGAGAAAGATACTTCTTGTACGTGTGTCTGTAGGTGTGGACTGAAGCTTGACTTATTGGACTAAACCCTTTAATTAAGGCAGCCCGAGGACTGATGAACAATAGGCCTGACTTCCTCGGGTAACCTGAAACCAGCTCCACATACACACACACACACACACACACACACACACACACACACACACACACACATGCAGTACACACCCTGCTTCTCTGACCACCTGAAGCATTGTGGGATATTGGAACAGCCGCCCCCATCCTCCCCTGTTTCTTGTTCCCCTCCACCCACCCCCATTAAAACTCAAGCTACTGGAGGAAACACCCACTTCCTCCACATTCCAGAAGGATTTTCCATACAGAGAATAGTAAACAAACCTCTGAACAAAGAGCGAGCGGGGGCGAGGGAGGGGCTCACGGACAAGTTAATGTTATTTCCTTCATGTAGTAAATCTAACTAAAGGGAAAGGGGGGAGGAGGTGGGGTTTTCTTTTGTAAGTTGGTGGAGGTGTTTACCTTCAGCAGCGATGGCGGCAGGAGTAAGAGAGGGAACAAAGGTCTGAGCGAAGGCCTGCATCACCCTCCTCATCCTCCCACTTACCTTTCCCAATGGCCCACGTACAAACACACACACACACACACACACACACACACACACACACACACACACACACACACAACCACACACTGCCTAGCACCGCATGGGAGGAGAGAGGAGTTGGCAGTGGGAGGAAGGCTTCCTTATCAGCTTTCAGCATGGGAACCTCTGTGTTGTTCACTGACTCGTGTCAAAACCTTGGCCTGAACTTGACGCAGAGGGAGTGCTTGTGTACGCGTGTGTGTGTGCGCGTGTGTGTGCATGCGTGCGTGCGTGCATGTCTGTGTGAAAGAAAGAGAGAGCACAGAATCTGGAGAGACAGGAAGAGATGTCTGTTGTTAACTGACAAGTAAAAACAGTTAGCCCAAGGGACAGACAGCTAAATGGAAAGATAGACGTTTGGCTTATTCTCAGTGGGACTGACAGACAGGTGAAAGTTTGATCTGTTAACTGGTGTGTTTATGTATGTATTTGTGTAGAAGAATAAGGGGAAGGACCTCAAATGACATGTAGCATTTTTCCCCGCTGCAGGTGAGTCTTTGAATTTTCCAGTACTGAGGGGTCACGCTGGCATACAGCTGTTGACTTTTAAAAGTGCTGATTTGTACAGTTGTCAGACGCTTCCTGCTGGCACACTGGCAAACACACTCCTACAAAACCTTGGCCCACACAAACCCCTGGGCCTCTAAAAAAAAGTCTGCTTCCTTCTTTAAAGGTCACTCCACTCAGTGCTGACAGTTTCAGAGGGCATGCAAATTCAATATTCATCTAGCATCCAGAAACAATAAACCCCAGTTCCAACCTTAAACCTCCGAGCTGCAGAAAATAACTGCTGCGCTCATAGAACACAGGAGACCCTTTAAACCATGTTCCAGTGTCATGAAAGCTGGCGCAGGATGTGTGAAAAACTCATCTTCTATCCTGCTATCTAGCAAGGGCCTACTAACTGTGAGTCCAGACCTGCTGCTTTCTCTGACAACGTCCTTTTTTTTTTTTTTTGCTCAATCCCTCTGGCAGAGGCCGGCCTGTAGCTGTGGATCCTGCCCCGGCTTGCACACAGGAATGTACTATTGAGAAAGCGCCCCACCGCAAAACCCTCCCAGCCATTCCAACCCGTAATCAGATCCAGCCTGTCATCCCCCATCCTGTCTCCAATCTCTCCCTCTCTCTCTCTCTCTCTCTCTCTCTCTCTCTCTCTCTCTCTCTAAATGACATGCACACACACAGAACACAAACACCCACATACAGAACAAGCACTCAGACACCCACACAGAATCCCAGACACCAATTTGTAGACATGTAAGCTTGTGCTAACACGGTTCTAAAGTCACAGAGACTTACACAGTGACTAGTAAATGCAGCTCTACTGGGGAAATGCACTGTAGTGATTGTACACAGAGAGATGACTATGAGAATAAACTAATACCAATATTCTATCATATCCACCTATTCACTGGATTTATGGAAGTAAGACACCTACATTAGCTTGTAAGGTTTTCTATTTTCCCTGTAATGAGTTATTGAAGTGGACAAATGAAGGTCTCCAAGCTATTGAGCTTGCTAAGTGTCTGCTAGCTTGTCGGTTAGCAAGCTCGGTAGCTCAGTTGCTAATGGGACAATAAGTTCACACAGTTTATTCAAAAGACCTATTTGTACCATGAACCTCTGACTCTTTACTGTCTGTGAACCATACCTATTTTGTGGATCATTTGACACTCTTTTACACTGACAGAGAAGGTTAAATAAAACTGGATGAGGCAACATGACTAATAACATGTGATAGCTTCCTCTATTTCTCTCTCCAGTCCATCAAAGGTCAGCTCTGTCAAGACGGCTTGCTATTGGTCAATGTTTGGCAAATTTGAGAGTCAAAGTTCAACTCGACGCAAAAAATGTGATGTATTTCATCCTCTAATTGCTGGTGTGACCGGGTGAGAGTGAGTCGCACAAAGTATAGTGTACACCGCTTTTATGAGACAAGCACACATACACTTATTACACTTTCCATATGTTTTGAATTACAAATGTGATTCACATCTCATTGTGGTTCTGAGAATTCACGAATGTTTCAGTTTACTTCCCCTACTTTTCATATTCCGGTTGTCCCATGTACAGTATTTTAGTAACACGTGTTTGTGCATGTGTTTGCTCACAATTGTAGATTTGTCCTCTTGATGCTAGAAGAAACAATAAAAAATTTAAGAATTCTTGCTCATTATGTTTTATCAGAGGCAAATATTTCAGATTACATACTTAAGTTGGAGTCTCAGTTAGTTACCATTCTAACAATGAGCAATCTCTCCCTCCCACTCTCTCTAACCACCAGATCTTTTCATCTCTTTCCACCTGACTGGCTATGATTGCTGCTGATCTTTCCCTCTTCATCTCTCCATCTCCAGATCCTCCCTCTCCTCTCTCTTTCTGCCTTTTCTCTATTCTCTCAGGAAACTCTGACTGCGGCGCTGTTTTGCTGGCTTTCAATAAACTCTTGGATCCTGCGCCTCTTTGAAAAACCACAGTTTCGATTACAGAAAATGAAGCACCACACAACCCTGGGCAACCGAAAGGTGTTTTCAATAATTACTTATTATATGTGTTTGGTGAATCAGAAACATCTGCGGCGAATTTGACTGAAAGAACCCCAAAACAATTCTAAAATAGGACTGACGCACGCAGGCTCTGAGACACACACTAGCACACACGCACACACACTGGCTGGCTACACTGCGCCATTGTCAGTGTGGGTCTATTTGTGGGCTGTTTTTTTAGCTGGCCACAGCTGCGGAAATGAATATCAAATGTGGTTCTGCTTCCATAAATCAAAACCGTTTGCCGTGTTCTGACTTTCTTTCCCCCGTTTAAAGTCATTTCGCAGGGGCAGTGTTCATTACATTTACACCCCATGGCTTAACTTATTCCTCTGACACAGTCACAGAGGAGTGTTCAAGGAGCTGGAGGTTAAGAAGAGGCTTAGGGGGGGTGTACATTGTCTTGAATGTAGAGGTGTTAGAATGTACAAATGGCAAAGGAAGCCTGAAAGCATTGAAAGTGTTGGAAATGAACGGTATGATGTGATGATTACAGAAGGAATGACATCTAGTGGAAAAGACTCGATGTTTGCCCAGTATGAATTATAGTTTTTCTTTTTGGTTTTTGAAAGCATTCTTTGTTCTTTTGAGAATGATGAATTGGCCATATCTTTTAAAATGTTGGGGTAATACTGTCTTGTAATATACTGATTAATATGTCTTGTAATTGGAACTGGCTTTGTGGTAAAATAATATTAGGTTAGGTCAGGATAAGGGTAAAGTCCAAGGGTACGGTAGGGCTGGGGTTTAGATATGTGTGTGTATGTTTATGTAATTTTTTATTATCCAATTTGAAGAATTCCTATTAAGACTGGGTCACACTAGCAATTAAAGCATTTCAAGTTGTTGTGGCAAAATTAAAGTCACTCCCATTGAATGGCAGCAATCGTGAATTTGCCAGCGGGACAAACGTCTAGTTCAAGTTTGTTGAACTTTGACACACGAGCAATAGCAAGCCAGTGTTGGCAGTGCTGACCTCTGAAGGAACGGGGAGCCAGAGAGTCCAAAATTAATTGACTTATTGTCATCATTAGACTGATGCACCACCCACTTTTATTTCCTCTTTTTGAATAGAAAGAGCAGAATGATTTTACAGACAGTTATAAAATCAGAATGAATGATACAATTACATCTTTTGATTAAACTGTGTGGAGATATTCTCTTAGTAGTCTTGCATTGCCAGACCTATCTTTACAGCGCTGTGTCAGCTAGGGGAAGGGAAGGCACATCTGACGCCAGATATCAGGCTTAATCCCAGCAATGTATATCCGTTAGCAAGCTCGCTATCGCCGACAGCTTTTTTGCCCCCCTGTTCAACTTTATGAGATGAAATGCACAATCCTGAGAACAAAATGCCAGAGAAGAGTGAATGGCTATAAGTACTGAGAAAATTTAAAGAAGCTCGAAAGCTCTTGTGACTGAACACCACTATATAATACTGTAGCAATATGTTGTGAGAATGCGCAGTGATGAATGTTGCTGTCCCACTTTGTGGTGTTACTGTGCCTTTTAGGCAATAATCGCATTGTGTGTGTGTGTGTGTGTGTGTGTGTGTGTGTGTGTGTGTGTGTGTGTGTGTGTGTGTGTGTGTGTCTGTGTGTGTCTGTGTGTGTGTGTTTCCAGGTGAAGGAGGAGGGTAAATCACTGAAAGCGCCGGAGGTCCTGGCCTCAGCTTTACTTCTGCTTTTCAGGGATTAGAGGGGATCCAGTGCTGTCCAAACCTTATCCTAACCTACCGTCCGGGCCAAACCAACACACACACTCCAGATCAAGCTGTGGGACAATAGAACCGGCCTTCTGTTGGTTTAGCAGGTCTGGATGCTTGCTAAAGGGGGATTGGGGAGGCCTGCTCTGATGTCCAAAGGCCAGAGAGGGTGAGGGAGGGAGGAAGGAGTGAAGCATTGCCAAAGGGGAATGTGTGTGTGATTATGTGTACATGTGGATGTTCAAGGAGGGCAGGGTGGAAAGGGGTCACATAAGGCCGTGGATGTGAGTGTGTATGTTCGGGACAGTGGAATGTGAGGGAGCAGAGGGGGGGACATGCAGCAAGGGACATCCCATTAATACCAGACCTAATCTCCACCCTGGGCACTGAAAATACACACACACACACACACGCGCGCACACATACACACAGGAGAATGACGGACAGACAGACATCCAGACAGAAGGGGGGGGGGGGAAGCTCATCCAAACTGAAATGGAAAGGAAGAGGAAATGCTTTCATTCCATTTGATATAACCAATACCTCGTAGTCAGAAATTGCAAGTAAGTGTATATGCAAGGATCAGCATAACTTTTACTGTATGTGACTTTAACCACTTTTACAGCTTCACTACACAAGTCATATTGGTTCTGTGCCTTTTTGCAAATCAGATATCATCTAAATCTCATAATTGTTCTCATTAAGTCGCCTGCAGATTGCTTGGATTTATTGTGTTAAACAAATAACTATAACATAAGCTCATGGTCTCCTCATTTAATCAGCTGTCACACTACTTTGGTACAGTGTTTTTTAGACCCAAGTTTCTTTGTCACTTTTAAATGCACTTCTTTTCAGACAAGGCCAAAATAAGAGTGATAAAGCGCTTGAAAAGTTTGTTCATATGTCTAACATTTGTATTGAGTTACTATGGCTTAACAAATTTTAAAAGAAGGCTTACTTCCCATCAGCTATTTCCCAAAGTCAGACTTGTGTGGATGGTCAAATAAATTCCAGATTGCACCTTTAAACCCTATTCAGTGAAAATGACTGCTTCACCCGCACTGTGCTGTCAGGCTTCATAAATTTCCCCTGAAAGCATGTTCTTTGCATGCAGCCTAATGTGTTTAAGCCCCGAGTCTGGGCAACATGTGCAAGCAAGTGCTTACTTGTGCTGTAGGGCCTACCCATGCACTCAAACACACACACACACACACACACACACACACACACACACACACACACACACACTGAGCTGTAACCCCCCCCAGCCCAGCTTTGCCTTATTAATATGGGCAGATTTACAGCTGATGTTGAGCCATAATTAGAGGTTTCACCAGGAGTGATAATGCAGCAGTGTCAGCTCTATGCTCTGTAATTAAACAGGAAATTGTGTGTGTGTGTGTGTGTGTGTGTGTGTGTGTGTGTGTGTTTGTTTTACTATATTTGTGGGGTCCAAAAAAGGGGGGAATACAGTATACTTGTGGGGTCTGCACAGCCTTGTGGGACCCAAAATGCTGGGCCCCACATGCTGGGTTAAGACTTGGTTTTAGGATTAGGGTTAGAATTAGGTTATGGTTAGGGTGAGGGTAAGGGTTAAGGTTAGGCATTTAGTTGTGATGGTTAAGGTTAGGGTAAGGGGCTAGGGAATGCATTATGTCAATGATGGGTCCCCACAAAGATAGTGTGTGTGTGTGTGTGTACAGTGGGAAATGGCAGAGCTCCTGTGAAGTGAAGTTCCATAGTGTTTGCTGTAGCTCCAGCTCCTCTAAGCCGAGAATGGCAACAATAACAACCCCCTCAGTACTGGAAGGAGTGATGTCAGCCGCTCCCCTCCCTTCACACACACACACACGCATACACAAACAACTGACACACCCTCGATCGCTCAAATCAGACAGTGGCACAGCAAACTAGCCTACCTTAGGCAGTCCTTACAAAACACACACATATAGTTTCCTTCGCTTTACTCTCCTTCCTTGCACCCTCCGCTGAATAGCCACATTCATAGCCGTCTGCAGCGAAACATAAAACACTATTAATAAAACAGCAAGGGCCTGCTGAGTGACACCTGCCCAGCCCTGCCAATGTACACGTAAACCCGCTCCAGCAACAAGTGTTATCATAGTCACCCTCTAGGGAAGGTGTCATAAAAATACGTTACTGTTAAAAAATACAGGAAAAATAAAGTTCCTGTAGGGTAATTTGTGTGCACCGCAGGATGGAAGAACAGTATCTACAGCCAGGTGTGTGTGCATGGACTGCAGGTTATAAACACCAAGCGTCAAGTGTTGGAGGTGATAGCCAGCCTGTAGACACTGTAGGACAGAAAAGAATGGTACATATGCTACATAGAGAGCCAATGGAATAAACCGGTAGGAGCACAGAGTGAAGATGAAAATGGGTAGGACTTATTGGGTTAGAGAAAGACCAGGGCTATGAGGAGTGACGGTGAGGGTTTTTATTTACCCTCTGACCTTTTCTTTAGCACCAAAATCAGGCCAAAATGTACAGTTCACAAAAAAAGTCTCTGGTTTGATTTCAAATAATGCCTGTGTCTCAAATAATAACACAAATCAATAAAGGCTGCAAATGAAGGCCTCAGTCTATTTCAACTAGGATTTTATATTTGTAATTTCAACAGTTTATTCACCGTAGTTTTCCTTCAGGTTGCAATAATTAAAGGGGAACGATGCAGTTTTTTTTTTAGCTTAATTTACCTTAACTGAACAGCTTCGGAGTCATTGGAATGGTTATATGACTTTTTTGAGTTGAATGGTGGTCGTCTCACTTCCCCCTAGCGCCTGTGAGCGGAAAAAACACCCTTGCAACTTTCGGCCGGCGAGCCACCGGCCTCAGCGTCAGGAAGTATCGTGTGATATCAGGTCTCGCAATGTAACGAATTGCTTCACGGCACTGCACACATACGCCCATTCAGGACCCGCCTAACAAGGTAGCGATCAGTGGCGGTTCTACATTGAATTACACAGGGCGAGACCCCCTTCGAGCTAAAACCTGACCTTTCTGGCCTTCCTTGATGCAAAATCATCAATGATGTTATCATATGAAATCTGCTTCCCTATTGAATGATTGATACTGACGGAAAGGCCAGTGAGCCATTCCTGGGACATGGTTGACCTCAGGTATGACTTGATCAACTTTAGTTTTGAAAAGCTCCTCTCTGCTTGAGCCACAGTGACTGGCAGAGTAAGTGCAATCCTGAGAGCATTCCAAAAGTTGGGGTAGATCTCCGATAGATCCTTATCATCCTCGTTCCCCCTCCTTGTCCGGACTGTTCCATTTGGGAGAGCAAGCAACATAGGCGTCAATTTATTTTTTCCTCCGTGGGTGCTCACGGGCAAACGCCCTTTAAAAAAAAAAAAGTAGTCAAAAAATGTTTGCATTTCAGACGGCCGACACGAACACACACGCCTATCAACTCGATAATTAAGTAAAGTAGGCTATCTTTCAACTCAGGATAGGATTGGAGATGAAAAGTTTAACTGACACATAACCGCGATCAGCTTCATGGGTGCTCAGTATTAGTGGAGCACCAGTGGTATCGGCGCCTATGCCCAGCAACCCGTTTGACCCAGAGGTGAACTGTCCCCCGCTCCCCCCTCCCCTTTCCCCTTCTCACACAGCTTCTCTGTGCATGGCACCTTCTCAGCAAGCAGGGGCGCCAATTTGCCAATTTGTGAAATGATAGATAATACAGTAGAAAACTGCTTTGAGGATTTTTTTTGCTCGTGCCACCCCCCATGTGTCATGAAAAAATGCTGCCCCGGGCGGCTACCTTTAACAGGTATTTGTCAAAGGCAAATATAAAATGGACCAACAGATCCCGTTGCTCTGGACGGAGACCAGTGAAGGATATTAGAAGCACTTTTCCGGTGATGGCTGAGCGTTATTGCGCAGCCTCCAACTGAGAGAGACGACGTAAATGTGACGTGAGCAACGTGTCTGAAAGTTGTAAGTCTTCTGGTAGCTGTGCCAAGAGAAATCTCAATCATTCCCAATCTTGCAGAGACGGAGAGCGTAGGTATATGTATGGAGATAACATAGGCACAGGCTAATTATTGATCACTAAAATGCTAGTTAACATTAGTAATTAAACGTAAACCGAGAATGTAAGTTGAAACTGCCTGCGAGCTTCTCCTGTACTATACAGTAATTTGTTTACTATGCGACAGTAAGTCGCGTGGTTATGACACAGTCGGAGCCGTAACGTGTGGTACAAGGTTATGGAGCCTTTTATACATTGTCGTGTTTCTTTAGAAATAAACAATGGACAAATAGAGTCTTTAAACGCTTCAGATGTAAAGTTATTCGCTGTCAAAAGTGGCACCAAAATGAATGGCAGTCAATGGAATGCTAACGAGGGGTGATGGCTAGGTAGCATCAAAATGGCGCCATAGGAGCTACGCGTTCCCCCTTGGCAAAGACAAGTACATGTAGAAATGGCCCTGGTTGTTGCTGGCTGTTTTATAACCATTTCACTGATTAATGAAGTAAATTACAGTAATGTTGAATTTGCAATGACAGTAAGTGCAACAGTAAAATAGGTGAACTAGCACCAAAAATATTGGCATAGATGGAGGTCAGAGGTCAGGTGGCGAGGTGGAGTCAGAAGACTTTTCAGCCTCAGCATCAGTTCGGACTCTGATGGATGGAAAGTTCACATTTTCAAAGTTTTTAGACAGACCTGATGTGAAATATTCACACACTAGACTGCACTCCGTGCCATCCATCAGCCCTCAGCTCTCGTTGAAATACATGGGATATTGTTGAGCTTTTCACGACAGATCACAGAGTCTGGCATATCACGCAGCCTGAGCAGCGCTATATACAGCACCTGTAAGTCCACTTGCCTCCCTGCCTGTAACAGGCAAACACAGGGGGCTGCAGAGTTTTCCCAGGCTTGGCCAAGGTGAATATAAAGGCCGCTCTGTTTGCTCTCTGCCTCCATCTCCTGCTCCATCTCTTTGAACTGGGCGGTCATGTCAGCAGCTCCCAGCCCCCAGCCACCACACCGCCCTTCATGTGCCCACGGGGAGCGATAGGCTGGGCGCCGACAGATCCACACAACACCCGGGACTAATGCACACGCACGCACACGCACACACTCTCACACACACACACACACACACACACACACACACTTGGTTGTGCCCTGTCTGCCTACATGAGACACTTATAGAGGCATGTGCAGAACCCATAAGACAGAGAGAAGGGGGAGGAATATGGGGGCCATTGCCTGTATTTTTGAATCACGCATGTATTCAGTTACACACAGTGTTTGAGCCAATGAACTCCTTAAAACATCAACATCAACATCAAATATACCATTGCTACAACATCCCTTTGCCCAATTGTTCCATAATCCTGGCTCAAACATTGCACTCTTGCAAATGTATTCAGTTACACACAGTGTTTGAGCCAATGAACTCCTTAAAACATCAACATCAACATCAAATATACCATTGCTACAACATCCCTTTGCCCAATTGTTCCATAATCCTGGCTCAAACATTGCACTCTTGCAAAATGAAAAAAAACAGATTATACATTCAGTCATATAAACATTTGTTAAAATATGCTTAGACACGCCAATGACTTTGCCTAGGCAAACACTAACAGACAAGCAAATACACACATTCTCTCACACACAAACACAAAATAAATACACAAACACACTAATCAGGCGTCTTTTCCTCCTTTTCCGGCCGCAGTGACGTTAAGCTGGCCAAGCAGGTAGAGTACACAATCACACTGGCGCAGGATCAGACAGTCGGCTTCCTCTATCAAAGGCCATCGTTCTGTTAATTATACCATCCATATCTGACTCACACTGTGATTGTTACGGAGTGAGCAATACAGACACAATGGACGCATTATAAATCATTGAGTCCATATTAAGCATTTGGAGGATTGATGAAACACACCTGGCTCATGCCAAAAATGAAGATTGCAATGTTTGTCGTAGCAACAAAGCAGCAAATACACATAGTCATGGTGACCGGAGGGAAGCGCGTGTTTGTGTGTGTGTGTGTGTGTGTGTGTGTGTGTGTGTGTGTGTGTGTGTGTGTGTGTGTGTGTGTGTGTGTGTGTGTGTGTGTGTGTGTTTATGTCAAGGTCTGTTGTTGCAGAAGCAGATGTTTTAAAGAATGCTCAAATTTAGAGATGTTAAACGTTTATCTGCACATGGAAACTATTCATGGTAAAAGAACAGTCAACAACAGTCAGAGAGACAACTGTGAAAGCTAGACAAATACACATTGGTGCTAACAACATATAAAAGCTCTCCTCTCTCTTTCTGTGATGAGTTCAGGTCAGTCCAGCCAAGAATGCTGCTTGGCTCAGCCTCTCAGGAAGGACCCTTTTAGGGATCCTGGCCCTCCATCAGGTCACACACTCTTCCTCTTCCAGAGGGCTCTGAGCACACATAAATCAAACACTCCCAGCGCTCCCCCCATTATTTGTGACATCTATCTGGATGGGCAGGCGCGCAGTAGAGGATGTGGTCGTTCACTAGGCCCCGCCAGGCCAGAAAAGAGGGGTGGAGGCTGGAATACAAACTAAATCTCTGGCTGGGGTGATAATACTCCCCATGCTGTTTTTCTTTATACTTGACAAATGAAAGCCTCAGCTTGGGAAGATATAGGAAGTTGCAAAAGTGAAGGAGTTTCAAGTCCAACGTTCATGCTACGCTGCAATAGTTTGCTGTAAAGTTTTAAGAACAAGTTTCCTGGATATAAAACAAGGGTATGAGCCCATTCATGAACCCCCCTCCAACTTTTTTTTGTGTTATTTTTGTCTTGATTGTATTGTGGAAATACACAAACTATATAACACTCAAACAAACACTGATTCATACATGTTGCAACCCAAGAGTCGGTAAATGAAGAGTGAAGTGCTGCAAATCCTTTAAAACCACTGTAATTTCCAGGAAGACTGTGTGTGTGTGTGTGTGTGTGTGTGTGTGTGTGTGTGTGTGTGTGTGTGTGTGTGTGTGTGTGTGTGTGTGTGTGTGTGTGTGTGTGTGTTTGTGTGATTGGAGTTGGCAAAGGAGCCAGGCTGTTGGAGGGATGTTTAATTAGGTTAAGGAGGTGCAGCAGGGAAGACAGCCAACTTGCTTTACACACCCTTGTCCTCAACACATACACACACTCACACTTGTACACACTCTTCTTAAGTGCATTTGGCTCCTCGGGCCCAGCACAGGTTTTAGGACACGTAAAACTTGGAAAACTGTTCTAGCTGCCACCTGCTGCTGTACTCACTATCCATTCGTCCTGAGAGAGAATGTGCAGCACACACCACATTAACCAGCAACCTTTCTTTTACTGTCTGTAGAACTTAACAAAGCAAACCAATGTGGAAAAGACTGTTGGCCTTTATTTACCCTTAGGACGTACATAGTATGTCAGCATATATTGTCAGATTGATTTTAAAATATCCTTCTGCATAATAATATAGACACATACAAACCTGGGAATGTCTCCTCTCATCTCATAGGTAAAAGCCTTGCTTCGTTGAACTTTGGCAGTAGTTGGTGACTTGGGGTAGTAAAGCCGTTTTTAGCACTGTGCCACAACACACGGCCTTCTCAATCATTTCAATGAGACAACTGTTTTGGCAGTAAGAATCCCAACAGAGAGGGCCCCAACAAAACAGCTGAACCTGGCTGAACTTTTGCCACAGTGCAAAGAAACATCACCTGCCAGCCAATGATGGAGTATTCGAGTCCTGGACTTGGACTCGAGTCCGACTCGAATCTCTATTCTCTGGACTCGAGTCCAACTCAAGACTCTATTCTCTGGACTCGTGACTTGACTTGGACTTGCGGACGGATGACTTGTACTCTGAGGACTCTGTACTCAGACTCGGGACTCACACTCAGGACTTGAGCATTCATGAAAAAGGACTCAGATGTTGGATGAAGTTTCTGACTAAATAGGTTATAAAAATTTGATGTAAGATGATACACTTTTACTGTTTTGGGCTCCAAGACCGGGAAGCAGCTGGGCATGGCAGATCTGCCCCCTTGTTGTCTCCACCTCCTGAAGCCTCCTTTTTATTCAACAGGAGTAGATTTCTTTGGCCCATTCCAGGTCAAGCAAGGTCAGGGTACAGAAAAAAGATGGGGAATAGTTTTTTTATTCAACAGTAGATTGCTTTGGCCCATTCCAGGTCAAGCGAGGTCAGGGTACAGAAAAAAAGATGGGGAATAGTTTTTTTATTCAACAGTAGATTGCTTTGGCCCATTCCAGGTCAAGCGAGGTCAGGGTACAGAAAAAAAGATGGGGAATAGTTTTTAAGGGTATGACCACCAGGTGCATCCACCTTGATGAACTCCCTTCGAGCTTCTCTCTGACTGTGGGACCAACTTCCGCGGAGGGGAGCACGACTCAAAGCAAGTTTGAGGCCATGTGCGAAGAGCTGCAGACCAAGTTGGCTAAGCCCCAGATCCATTTCCAGTTCAACCCACCAATTGCACCTCACTTTGGTGGAGCCTGAGAGCGGGAGGTCAGATCCATTAAGGCCGCACTCTACGTTACTCTGGGAGCACAGACAGTGACAGAAGAAGTCTTGCAGACAGTTCTGATTGAGGTAGAGGGAATCCTCAACTCCAAGCCACTGGGCTATGTGTCGACAGATGTAGCCGATGTGGATCCCGTAACCCCCAACTACCTCCTCATGGGGCAGCCTGACTCTTTGCTTCCTCAAGTGGTGTACGCTGAGTCTGAGATTCTCAGTCGGAGAAGATGGCCGCACAGTCAGGTGTTAGCTAACCAGTTCTGGACCCATTTGTCCAGTCAAGTTGCAGTCAAGGCAGAAATGGGTGAAGGACACAGAGAACCTCACTGCTGGTACGGTGGTGATGGTAATCGACCAAAGGTTACCTCGTGCGCTGTGGTACTTGGAACGAGTAACGAAGACCATTAGGAGTGTCGATGGTAAAGTGAGGACTGCTGAGGTGCAGGTGGATGAGAGGACCTACACCAGACCAGTGGCCAAGCTCATTGAGTTGCTGGCCATCCCAGAGAATGCCTTGACGATAGCTCCTGTGGATAGTTGAGCCTTTCCAGGAGATAATTCACACCGTGAATTATGGAGCGGCTGTGCAAAAAGGCTCAAGTGATGTGAGCACGGACAGAGCATGTTCAGCGAGTGTTCGCTCAGGCCACACCCCCTTTTCCAACATGTTGCAACATGCCCTGGCTCAGTTCAGTTTCAGTTTATAAGTTATGTTTCAGTTGGTGACCACAGGTAAGTTATAATTATATTACATACGGTAGATCAGTTAATATTGGCAATTTATTATCGAATGAGCAGTAAGTGACAGCTTTTATTGTAGCCGTTGTATGTGTAGCTTGTATGGCATTCTTATTGTAGTTTACGGTTTCAGGACATGTTTAGCGCTGTTTATTTAAAGTGCTCATATTATGCTTTTTGGCTTTTTCACTTTTCTTTATTGTGTTATATATCTTTTTTGTGAATGTTATAGGTTTACAAAGTGAAAAATCCCAAAGTCCACCCCAAAGGGACTTACCATCTCCAATAGAAAACACTGTTCACTAACTTCTCCAAGCCACCATGTCTTGAGAAGCTTCTTGTTTATTGTTAACTGTTAACTCACTTTACATCGTCTTTAGGATCTCTTTTTTTCTCTCGCTTTTTCCTCACAGCCACACATACGCTTCTCAGTCGGACACCGCTACCGCTCACTCTTCTTGCTTGACAACACACTCACTGACGTCACTCACTTAACGCTGCATTCTCGCTTTTACTTTCACTACTCTCATAACAAAGAAATTGATATTGATATATGCAACAGTAGTGCATGATTCGCAGGCTCCCTACTACATGTTCACATTTGGGAAATGCAGAGAGATGTGCCCCGGATCGTGAAGTTCGCCTACATGGATTTTACATCCAATGCTGGAAAGAGCACCGCTAAATGTTGTTTAGAAAAAAGTCAGTAAATAAACTCCCTTTGCAATCATGACAGTGGTGTCATTTTTGTTTAATGTAGACCCTCCTTTATTAGTATATCAGCTCTTTAAAGGTGCCAGAGTGGAGAAATGTAGGCAGTCTTGGAATTCAACACAAACTCAACCTTGACGACTCGACTTGGACTCGAACACTGGGGACTCGAGACTCGACTCGGACTCAAACTCAGGTAATGGTGACTCGACTCGGACTCTTCTTTGGTGACTTGGACTTGGACTCGGACTCGAACACTGGGGACTCGAGACGCGACTCAGACTCGACAGTTGGTGACTCGACTACAACACTGCTGGCAGCATACTGCATTGCCCATTCTGTTTTGTGCAAATGCACAATCCAGTTAAATTACCTTAATAGCAAAGTTGTACTGTTTTTTTCTAGGCCTCCATCTACACAGGACAGCTGAATACATGAAAGGGGAGAGCGAGGTGGAATGACATACAGCAAAGGGCAGCAGGGCGGAGCCGAACCCGCGGCCGCTGCGTCGAGGAGCAAACTTCCACACATGGGTGCCCGCTCCACCAGGTGAGCCACTGTTTACCTCACAATCATCCCAGCGAAGAATAAAATCCATGTTCCTTGAATAACTTTCCAGTGTTAAAAAATACTGTCTCATAGTATTATAAACCACTATGTAGACGTCTGTTACCAGATAAGCCTTACATATCATGGATATGTTGTTTTAAAGGTCCAGTGTGTAACGTGTTTAGTTGTTCATTATCAAAATCTGTGTTGCCCGTTCACAAACTTGTCCTTTTTCATGAATATTTACCACCACCATCAATTCCAAGTATTCCTTTTGGCTTGAAATTTTACATTTGCATTCGAATGAACTGGGGTAGACGCTCTATATTCATGTACCATCTTGAAATACGTTAGCCGGTAAGGGACATACAGGACATGAAGCGTGAAGGCTACCGTAGCTGTAATACGTACTTTGAACTGCGTGGTGCGAGAGAGCTGATTGCGATATATGATCTCAACACTAGATGGGAGAAATTCCCACACATTGGACCTTTAACTGTACTTCCTGGATCGTATTTCTCTTCTCCCACACCAATAAAGGCTGTTCCATTATAGTGCAGTTTTTGCTCTGAGCCCTCGCTGTTTCTCTAACCTTTACACTACAAATATGCAGCATAAAGTGAATCATCTTGTATGAACCACAGCCATCTGGGCAGAGGTAGAGCTATATCCCCGTCTCATCCACTGCATCAGAGCTATTCCAGAAAGGTTCCCAAAAAAAGGCTGTGTGCTGTTCTTTATCTGAGGTGGGGAAGTTAACCAGACGTGTATTTGATAAATCAACCCGTTGGTCTTCATCCTTAAAGCCTTCTCTCTTGTAATCTGGAACATACAAAGTTGACTAATCTGTAGTGATGCTGAGCGTTTTTCAATTTCGTCCCATTCGCATTGATTTGCTTTCCACATTCGTATGTGTGTGTGGACAGCCTGTAACACAATTCCGCACACACACACACACACACACACACACACACACACACACACACACAATGCTATCCTGAAAACTTGCATCCTAGATGATGATGATGATGATGATGATGATGATGATGAAGTGTGAGAGATCTTCACAGGTTAAAAAGTGGAGGTTAAAAAATGTAAATGAGACCTCTGGGAATTCTTCACCAGATAACCCTCAAAATTCCCACACTTCCCATGAAGAACAGTCACATAATTGGTACCCTAGGAACAAAACATGATCACAAGTCTTTCTCAGAACTCTAAAAACTCCCTGGCTGTAGGTTGTACCCAACACACACTCACACACACACACACACACACACACACACATCTCCCCTTCTGACAAGACACACCTTTGACCTCAAAGTTTGCTGGTGTTTGTCCGGGCAAAATGACATCACTACTTGTTTGCAATGTGACAGCTGCTTCATCAGTGAAGTCGCTGCAGGCTTGAGCGAGCAGTAGAAAGGGGAAAAAAAAAACTAATAACGATAATAATTATACCTTCACACATAATGAGCAGAGCCTACAGGCAGAAATGCATAACAGCTGGGCCTGGGAGCTGTCAGACAGCTAGATAGTGAGTGAGCACTCAGTGCTAACCAAAGGCAGATGTGAATTATAGCTTGTGACACATGGCTGTGTGGTTTGCAACGGGTCAGGAGCAGACTTGAATCTAAAGATCTTAATATACTGTTGCAGGACACCATTGAAAACACTGAAATGCTGCATTAAAGCTTGGAGTTGTGGCTCAATCTTTCAACAGCCATTACGATATCTGTTTATGCTAATTTTTATAGGAATTTCAATGCATGTACTGTATATTCTCCCACAAACCTTTTGACACAAAATGCTCTTGTGGGAAGCAATTCATCAAAAGTTGATCCATTGTGCATTCATCATTCATCAAATAAAACCATATTTTAATTGTGAAAGACTACATTGATTAATAGTATTTTGCAGTGGTGTGTGTGTGTGTGTGTGTGTGTGTGTGTGCGCGCGCGTGTGCATGAACATGGCTGGATAATGAGAGGAGGTGATTAATGCTGCAGGCCAGATTCGTGCAGAGATATGAGAACAGTCATTGCCCCAACACCTCTAGACTTGCAGTTACGGTGCCTTTGGGTTCTGTTTATTCTCAGCTCTCTCTTTCGTCACACACATAGATTGTTATGTTCTTTCTCATCATCTCACACAATCCCACTCTTCCTTTCCCATTATCCCATCACAATTTCTCTCTTTTAATTACACTATCCCTCATACTCACGCACACACTCACACACACACACCCCAATTACTCCTCTCCATTAGAATGAAATGGGTCAGCGGGCTGTATATTCAAACACAACCAAAGCTATTGTATAGCTAAAGACATGATGACCCACTTCACAGACAGACATGTGTCCCAAGTGGAATGTGTTAGTTACAGTTTTTTCCAACACACGTTTTCAAAACTTTGTCTCCTTTTTTTCAAAACTCTACACACAATTCCCAAAACTGCACACACAAAATGCTAAATGCCTCACATCTCCTTCAAAAATGATGCATTCAAAATGCCATAAACACATGTGAAAATGAAGCATTTGCATCATATGGCAAACACTTTTTTCATAATAGTAAATTTTTGGATATACCATGTACACACTGTTGTTCTAAAGCTAAAGCTCTTTTGTCTTTCATAGGCCTATATCTACATTTACAATGTTCTAGAGTGAAAGTAATCTGCTGAGAGTGGTTGAAAAGTGCACTGTAAACAACAATGCAATGTTACAGTAAAACAGAAAATATTTATTGGACAAAACATCACGTTTGTAAGAGTAGCACAGTGTAGATAGACATAGGCCTATACTAAAGCAGTGATTGGTTAGTGTTCAGTTATGACATAATGTGTTTGCACATGTGAGGAGTGTGTGTGTGTGTGTGTGTGTGTGTGTGTGTGTGTGTGTGTGTGTGTGTGTAGGTGTGTATTGTTCAAAACCAAGGGGGTAAGCCTCTCCTCGGACCGCGAACCTCCTATGGCGCCATTTTAATGCTACAAAGCCATCACCTCCCGTTAGCATTCCATTGACTGCCATTCATTTTGGCGCCAATTTGACAGAGAATAACTTTACATCTGAAGCGTTTAAAGACTCTATTTGTCCATTGTTTCTTTCTAAAGAAACACGACAATGCATAAAAGGCTCCATTACCTTGTACCTCACGTTATGGCTCCGCAGCAGACGTTTTTGTAAAAATAGGCTAACAATTGTATCATAACCACGCGACTTTCTGTCGCATAGTAGAGGAATTACCGTATAGTACAGGAGAAGCGCGCAGGCAGTTTCGTCTCACATTAGCTGTTTAAGTGTAATTACTAATGTTAACTAGCATTTTAGTTAGCAATAATTAGCCCGTACCTATGTTATCTCCTTACATATACCTACGCTCTCCTTCTCTGCAAGATTGGGAATGATTGAGATTTCTCTTGGCACAGCTACCAGAAGACTTACAACTTTCAGACACGTTGCTCACGGCACATTTACGTCGTCTCTCTTAGTTGGAGGCTACGCAGTAACCTTAGCCATCACCAGAAAAGTGCTTCTATTGGCCTTCACTGGTCTCCGCCCAGAGCAACGGGATCTGTTGGTCCATTCTTATATACAGTCTATGTTCAAAACAGGTAATCTGACCTTTGACCTATGTATAGGCCTATTCTAAAGCAGTGATTGGTTAGTGTTCTGTTACGCATAATGTTTTTGCACATGTGAGGAGTGTGTGTGTGTGTGTGTGTGTGTGTGTGTGTGTGTGTGTGTGTGTGTGTGTGTGTGTGTGTGTGTGTGTGTGTGTGTGCGCCCTGGTAAATAAGTGTAGCATTTTGATTGGTTGTGTTTGGAAAAGGAAAGCAAGTCACTTCCTGTTAGATGTTTGTGTCTTGGGTAGAGAATTGTGTGTAGTGTTTAGAAAAAAATAGTTTTATGCAATTGGAAACTGGCTGAAAGGCTGAGAAATAGCTTATGGTTTTGGAGATTTGGTGTGTAGTTTTGCACTTTGAGTGAGAGGTTTAAAAAATTGTGTGACATTAAAAGATTTTGTGTGTAAGCATATTACAAAAAACTGTAATATGAACCTTACTGTATTACCAATACTAAACCCAGTTTAGCCCACAGTTGACTCCATGCATTCACTTAAGCATACACTGTGTTGAGAGACACCATGCTACACTGGTATAATGTTGAGAGACAGTATGCTCTGAGCTAACACGTTTGCACACACCACATTCACAGAGAGTAGACCGCACGATTATATTTTAGAATATGCTATGTTGATTGAGAGCAGACACCATGATAAAACGTTAGCACACACACTATGTTGAGATGCAGTAGGTCCAATTGTTTATGCTAAAATGTTAGCATTTTCTATGTCACAGTATGAAATAGGTCACAGTAGGCGAAATGCTAACAGTTTTGTATAAATCATGCTGAGTGATAGTTTTAATTTAAAATTACTTTTCTAATCTCTTTTTCTTCATTGTTTCCTTTATTACATACAGTAAAATGCTGCATGCCAATGGGTGCTGTCACATAATGATAACTGATTGAAGTTCATACTTTACGCACCATTTTACTTGGTCTGCACTTTCACTTTAATTCTAACATACACAAATGCAGTACATCTCGTGAGCACACTGGGAGCCAAGTGAGGGGAGAGAAATCAGCAATGGGAGTAGGGGGAGGAAAGACAACATTGAAAGCAAAATTGAAAAACTTCTCCAACTGTTTGAACAAACAAGTATATGGCACGGTGATAAAAAAAAGTGTGTTTACATCAGATGAGTCAGTGTCCTTTTCCCCATCCCACGTAAACTATACTCCTAACTAATAGAGTACTCTTTTCACCTAAACCAACTTTCTTATACACACACACACACACACACACACACACACACACAGAAGCAATGTTTCATCTTTCCATGCTGCCCTTTGAAAAAAGTTGTGGGGATTTGAATGGTATTATGTATGCATAAAGAAAATATGGAAAGATATGATTTGATGCTGTCCTCAATTCAACATACATACATACACACACACACACACACACACACACATTTTTTTTTTAGCAAAATGCTGATCTCATGCACATTGCAGCTGGCCTCAAGTGATCATTATGGAGCAAGTTAAAGTCTCCAACCAGACCATGTTTTCTACATTAGCCCTGTTCTTGAGCTTGTGACAGGAACATGCATCTTACTCATCCACCTTGGGGCTGTGTGTGTGTGTGTGTGTGTGTGTGTGTGTGTGTGTGTGTGTGTGTGTGTGTGTGTGTGTGTGTGTGTTGAATTGAGGACTGCATCAAATCATATCTTTCCATCTTTCCATTCATGCATACATAATACCATTCAAATCCCCACAACTTGTTTTTGTTGTTGCAAAGGGCAGCATGGAAAGATGAAAATTTGCTTCTGCAACTTATATATATATATGCAGGAACACCCATATGACACATTCCAAAAGGCACATTTTCATTAACATACCTAAAAGAAATCATTCAGACATTCATATGTGGAGGTCTTGCAGCAGTTCCCACTTTATTATCTTTAAAGTGGGCTTGTGTAAAATGTAACTGCATGTGTAAGAGATGAGAACACACACACAGAATACATATAGTGGGAAGAGCAAAGACGGACCAACTGTTTTCATTCAAACAGCAGACACAGCCAGTCATATTCAAGCAGTCACATCTGCGTCAGAAAAAAATAAATAAATAAAAGACCAGCACATCCAAACAGTGGGCAACAACGACCCCTAGTGGTAGGACACATCAAGTCACTAATTTATTGAACATTATTACTGTAACACGTTTCTGTCACCCTGACTCATGATCTAATCACTGTCACGAGATATTTTTTTTTTTGCATTCCTCTCATGAGGTTTAAACCATGTTATATTAGATGAATGCTATGGTTTTTTTTAAATAAATAAATTGGTCCCTACGAAAATTGAGTCACCTGGAAACAGTTTGAAGCCAGAAAAAAGCCGGCATGGAATGATTGAATTTTGTCTATATCAAATTTACAGTGCAAATATACAAAAATCTTGACTTAAATATCTATGACTTGAAGAATTATTTTCTTCAAAGATTATTTTATAGGAATACTGTGAATTCTGATATCCTTATTTGTGAATGGATATCAAATCACACATCAAACATCATTGATATCCAAACATTTAATATACATTTTAAACAGTTTGTAAATTATATGATTTCAATATAGAGTCAGCATACTGGAAGTACACGAGTGACGTGACTTTTCACAACACTTTCAAAGACTGGATCTTTGCAGAGATTGAGATACACTGCCCCCTGTTGTCTGTAAAGTTGAAATACTAAATACCTCTTAAGAGTTTGTACTGTTAAGAATACTATGAGTCATATCATACATGCCATACCTACTACAGATGTTTGTTTTTTTTCCAGATGTGTCACAATATATTAATATAAATTAGGTATTAGGCCTATGTCTTTTTTTGGTGGGTTCTAAAACATTCGGTATCAGTACACTAAAAGACTGCTCCAGGTGAGGCTCGAACTCACAACCTCGGCATTGCTCTACAATGTACTGTCATATAAGTACCGCGCGCTAACCGATTGCGCCACTGGAGCTCACTGTATCCCCCTCGTAGTTGGGTTTATAAACGTGCAGTAAAAATGACATATTTCTTTGTTTCAGTTTACTTTTTTTTTTTAAACGCTGTTGCACCAGTTCCACACAAACGTCTATGTTTGCGTTAATATCGACATACAAAAAGGTAATAGCAGAAGAAATGATGGTGAAAGTATTGCTGTTTGTTACACGAAGCGCTAATAAATCGTGTCAGCAGGGTCACAGAGCAGAAAAAATTCTAATAATAATAATACGAGAGGTGCCATAATAGAACAACATTTCAATTCACTGCGAAATAATGTAGTAGTAGTAGTTTCATGTTACTCCAGCATCATTCAGCGCTACTCTCCGCTGATTGTGACGACCGTGACGACATACCTCCTAGGATGGCGAGGGAATGTCCCGCCCTACTCTGCCTCTGATTGGCTAGTACTCGTTGCCTTCATTGGTTGGATTAGTTAGGTCAGAGACGGTTTAGAACCAGAGAATCTTTGGTTAGGTTTAGGCATAAGGAGTGAGATTGGTATTGTTAGGGTTAGGGTTAGGGTAAGAGTAAAAGGGGAAGACAATCAGAGGAAGAGTAAGGCAGAGTAGGACGTGACATTCAATGCCTTTCAAATACAACAGGAAATTTTTCATCTCTTCAGATTTTACAAATAATTCTTAGCAGCATACAAATAAATAAAATAGGCCTATATAAAATAACATAAAATAATAAAAAAAATAATAACAAAAAATAACAGTACAAATAAATTATGCTGAATTAAAATAAATGATCAAATTAACTAAAATTAAATAGGAGGGAGGGGCTTTAATCAATACATATAATTCAAGTCTATCAACACGTCTCAAGGCACTTCTTTTCTCCCATCTTTTTTAAAGACAGAGACTTTAAATAATTTTTTTAAAGCAACAAAGTTTGTAGTATCCTTAAAAAAACATTTGTGACTATAAAATGTTCATACTAAAAACATTATTGCGCAAATATTCTACTTTGTTTTGCATAAAAATACCAAACTGTGATACTGAAAAACAGGTATTACATGCTCATGGATTCTGTCCCAGAAAAGCTTCACAAAATGACAACTATACAAACAATGTTCTTGAGTGAACATACTATGTTACGTAAATTCGCCTCCGCCCCACTAGGTGTGTCTGTTTTGCTAGCTGCTCTTTGTGTTGCAGGATTCGGGTCAAGGCAGAGGGTCGTCTTGAACTTCATGAGCCACACCCGGGCCTGGTGTGGTTGGACATAAAATCTCATCACCTTTCCAAAGAGTGTTCGCTCTTCCCTCACCACAGCTGTCATTTTGGTTTTGCTTGGTACAGACGTTTCCACACACCTATAATATGACTGACTACTGACATACATGTTTCTGTTTTTTAGTGTGGATCCTGTAAATAAATGCCTATCTTACGCTAATACCTCGTCTGGTCTCCTATCTTTAATGCAGCACATGAGCCAGATTGTACCTTGATTATAAAGCTTGGCTTGAAAGAGGAGGACAATGATGTCGTGCTCGTAGCCTCTGCGACACACGAGGAAACACAGACAGACCTTAATATTTTCAAAGTAAAACACTATTCACTTCAGTATTTGTAGTGCGATGTGCCATCCTCCTCTTCTAAACAGAAGGCAAACGGTGTTGATAGTCACTGTCAGATCTATCTCCACAGCGCTGGAGTATGGTCTGGCTACACTGCCTATCTATTCTGGGATGTGGGGAAAACACTCTGGTTTATTTGTAGAAGAATTTCCTCCAAGATGACGATAAAGTATCTATAACTAACATCATTTTCAAAATGGCAATTTAAGTCTGATTATCAGTCTAAACACAACTTGGATTGCAAATTACTGTTTGTAACTGTACCTACAGTATTAAAGCAAAGTGTCTTTGCAAACATATTACAGTTATTCAATTTGCAAGGATTGGTATCATCTTTCCTTTCATGGTTTATCAAATAAGGCCCACAAATCACTGGTTGTTTTGTAGTTACATTAGGCATCAGCAATCCAGCTAAAAGTATGTATGGGAAGGGCACATTTGAGGAGAGATTGAATATAATAAAACTGTCAACTAAATAATGACAATAAATCACATAGCAATTAGGAGAGCATTGATCATTATATTTACAGAGCTATGTATTGTTTTCATTAATTTAAAGTGCCCATATTATGAAAAAATCACTTTTTCTGGGATTTGGGGTGTTATGTTGTGTCTCTGGTGCTTCCACACACATACAAACTTTCAAAAAAATCCATCCATGCTGTTTAGAGTGAGATACGGTTTCTGAATGTGTCCTGCCTTCAGTCTCTGGGTGAGCTGTTCAAAATCGGCACGGCTTGTGACGTCACAAGCCGAAACGAGCAGGCTAACCGCAACCATTAGCTCGTAGCGTTAGCATGCTAACGCTATGGCTAACGCTAGCATGCTAACGCTAGCATGCTACCTCGTTCTCAATAGCAAAGCACTACTACAACACACACAAGTTCACCATAATCTACAAAAGAACTACTTACATGTGCGCCCTCATTTAGAAGTCTCCCAGCTAATCCTGCCTTGTAACTGACCGAAGTTGTAGAAACAGCCTTTCTTTTACTGTCTATGGAGCTAGCTAGCTGACATGATCTACATCTGAGCTACTGGGCATGTGCAGTGCAATCAAAGATAGTACAGAAGAAGAAGAAGAAGAAAAGAGGTCTCACTCTGTAGCTAAAACAGAGACCAGCTGAAAAGAGGATCTGCAGCAGTGAGAGAGAGCACTGCAGTACAACACAAATATGGTGTTTTTTGAAAATTAAACCATGTAAACTTATTCTGGTACAACCTTAAAATACAATTATGAACCTGAAAATGAGCATAATATGGCTGCTTTAACATTACTGTTATCCCTGCATTATCCTAAATACTTCTGACAATAACATCAATAGACAATCTATATAGAAAGAAATAGATGCAATGCAACAATTTAACAAACATTTTATTGCTTATATTGACATTGATATCCATACAATACAGTTTTAATATAAATATTGAACATTTGCACAAACTCCACTGGTCACATTACATTCTGATGTTATGGAAGTAGCAGCAAAGCTTCCTCTAAAAATGCAGTGACTGACAATACTTGCAAACACAGAACTGTACCTATCAGCACACTCCCCTGCAGCATATCTGTCATCAATCTAAAATATAAATACATATACTGCAGTTTAAATATTTAAGCCGTGCCTGTGGTTTCCCTATGTTTGTGGAAGACTCAGGTGCACATATTTGGCGAACGGCTTGGGGCCTTCCCTCAAGAAAGTGTAACATTATTCAATAAAATAAATGCAATTCCACAGATTCCACGGATTCATGGACAAATATAATTATCATATCTGTGTCTAAAACATTGGAAAAGCTAGAGGAGATAATAAAAAATAAAATAAAATAAAAACACTCAAAAATCTTAAAGACAAACCTTTCTAGAGAAGTCCTCTGGGCAAGGCAAGGCAAGGCAAGGCAGCTTTATTTGTATAGCACATTTCAGCAACAGGGCAATTCAAAGTGCTTTACATGAAAATAGATTAAAAAATTTAAAACAGATAAAATATGAGAATAAAAGTTACAGTGCAGTATAAGAAATGAAACATTGAAGAGCAGTTAAAACAGTTAAATATATAAAAGCAGATAAAATAGGAACAGTTATTTAATGGGGACCAACTACAATCATTAGATCCGAGGAAAGTCATTTAAATGCTCACATTGAATTTACATTTGTTCGGCTTAGGTGGTGTCCAAAACGGCTTGGGTGTTGCACCGCCTTATAATGGTAGGGATGTCCTGGCCTCCATTTTGCTTCTGGGTTGCCTACAGAGTGGTTCAGCATCCTAACCCTAACCCTCAAGCCTCTTCAACAATGGCGGTTGAACCTACGACCTAGTTCTGGAGTAGTTTATCCATTATAAATTGATGTGATATTTTATTATTTTTGTTAATGGTTGTTGGCTGATCTGACATTCTTATTCACAAAGCTTAGGTGTCTGAGTGAGCTTTTGAGGGCATCACGAAACATGGAACTAGAGAAAGTGTAGATGACAGGGTCCAAAGCACTGTTGAGGTAGGTGAAGCCGACGCACATCTCAAAGAGCTGGGTGATCCGACTGTAAGACGTGTAGTCCCTGGGGTGGAAATACTTGATGTACACCCCACCCAAGCCTGTGAGGATACTTGGCATAAAGCAGACGGTGAACACCAAACTAATCACCCATACTGCCCGCATGGCCCTCCGTACACTCTTCTGCCTGTCCATCCGCCTTTGATGCAGGTGGAAGGCAATCTTTGCTGAGCAGAATAGCAACAAGAACCAGGGCAGGAAGAACTCTGCAGTGAAGGCCACGTAGTGTACCTTTATCACCGAAGGGGTTACATTGTAGGAGTTGAAGCTACGACACAGGGAGACGTTGCCTTGCTGTTGGAGAAGGTTGTAGGCCACCAGGGGAATCCGAAGGGTGATCACAACAGTCCACATCAGGCCTGTGAGCCAACCCGCCTGAGTCAAAGTCATATGGCTAATGTAGTGATGCGGATGGACCACTTTAAAGTAGCGATTCAGTGCCACAGCTGTCATGAATGCAATACTGGCAGAGCGATTGACAGCCAGCATGAAGAGGTTGATGCGACACCAGACCTGTCCAAACACCCAGTAGCCCCCTCTGAGGTAGTTGTTGATGCGGAAGGGCACGCTGATGAGAAGCAGAAAGTCCGCTAGAACCAGGTTAAAGAGGAAGAGAGTATGTGGTTTCCAACATTTCATGCGGAAACAGAAAATCCACAAGGCTACTATGTTTGCTGGCAGGCCCACAATCATCTCAATGATCATGACAACAGACAGGATCAAAGGTCCGAGGTAATAATAACCTTGGTAGTGGGTCGATGAGCAATTCATGTTAATTTCATTTACTGCCACGGTGGTATTGTGCAGCAAATTCATTTTGGGTATGAATGTGATCTCTGTGGTTTTTCCCACTGCTCCTTATTTTCAGCAGATCTTACGTTCTTGAAATTTCCAAAGAGGAGAGAAGGAGAGAGAAAAGTGATTTAGACCTTAATATTTCACAGATCAAATAGTTACAGCACAGGTTTGACCATATGGAAAATACATGCAGCTGAGTGTTGCAGCACTTATTCTCAAAGATCTGATCTACTGTGGCTTGGATTGTACCTCATTTGTACGTTGCTTTGGATAAAAGCATCTGCCAAATGAGCATCTATGTAAATGTGAATACATGTGCTTTCTTGTCAAGAGTTAGATAATAATACTGATACCGCTCTCACGTCTGTTTAGTCGTGTATTTATATGTAAGTATGTACAATACAGAATACAGAAAAAGTGAAAATTTCAGCACTCACCAGGTGAACAGTGAAATCCTTGGCTCCCTGTAAAAAACCTCAACAACCTCTTTGTCAGAAGTCAGAGTTGTCTTGTTGGCACATTCAGCAGATGAAGACAATAACATGTACAGCTCTCAGGCTGAAGTAGTGATCTAGTGAGACACGATCACTATCTCGGTATAAAAACTGGTTTCGTCTGCAGGCTTGTCACAGCACGAAAGTTATGATGATTTCAGGAAAAAGAAATTGCATTATAAAGCTTGGCTTGAAAGAGGAGGACAATGATGTCGTGCTCGTAGCCTCTGCGACACACGAGGAAACACAGACAGACCTTAATATTTTCAAAGTAAAACACTATTCACTTCAGTATTTGTAGTGCGATGTGCCATCCTCCTCTTCTAAACAGAAGGCAAACGGTGTTGATAGTCACTGTCAGACCTATCTCCACAGCGCTGGAGTATGGTCTGGCTACACTGCCTATCTATTCTGGGATGTGGGGAAAACACTTTGGTTTATTTGTTGAAGAATTTCCTCCAAGATGACGATAAAGTATCTATAACTAAAATCATTTTCAAAATGGAAATTTAGTCTGATTATCAATCTAAACACAACTTGGATTGAAAATTACTGTTTGTAACTGTACCTACAGTATTAAAGCAAAGTGTCTTTGCAAACATATTACAGTTATTCAATTTGCAAGGATTGGTATCATCTTTCCTTTCATGGTTTATCAAATAAGGCCCACAAATCACTGGTTGTTTTGTAGTTACATTAGGCATCAGCAATCCAGCTAAAAGTATGTATGGGAAGGGCACATTTGAGGAGAGATTGAATATAATAAAACTGTCAACTAAATAATGACAATAAATCACATAGCAATTAGGAGAGCATTGATCATTATATTTAAAGAGCTATGTATTGTTTTCATTAATTTAACATTACTGTTATTCCTGCATTATCCTAAATACTTCTGACAATAGCATCAGTAGACAATCTATATAGAAAGAAATAGATGCAATGCAACAATTTAACAAACATTTTATTGCTTATATTGACATTGATATCCATACAATACAGTTTTAATATAAATATTGAACATTTGCACAAACTCCACTGGTCACATTATATTCTGATGTTATGGAAGTAGCAGCAAAGCTTCCTCTAAAAATGCAGTGACTGACAATACTTGCAAACACAGAACTGTACCTATCAGCACACTTCCCTGCAGCATATCTGTCATCAATCTAAAATATAAATACATATACTGCAGTTTAAATATTTAAGCCGTGCCTGTGGTTTCCCTATGTTTGTGGAAGACTTAGGTGCACATATTTGGCGGAGGGCTTAGGGCCCTCCCTCAAGAAAGTGTAACATTATTCAATAAAATAAATGCAATTCCACATCATGGACAAATATAATTATCATATCTGTGTCTAAAACATTGGAAAAGCTAGAGGAGATAATAAAAAATAAAATAAAAACACTCAAAAATCTTAAAGACAAACCTTTCTAGAGAAGTCCTCGGGGACCAACTATAATCATTAGATCCGAGGAAAGTCATTTAAATGCTCACATTGAATTTACATTTGTTCGGCTTAGGTGGTGTCCAAAACGGCTTGGGTGTTGCACCGCCTTATAATGGTAGGGATGTCCTGGCCTCCATTTTGCTTCTGGGTTGCCTACAGAGTGGTTCAGCATCCTAACCCTAACCCTCAAGCCTCTTCAACAATGGCGGTTGAACCTACGACCTAGTTCTGGAGTAGTTTATCCATTATAAATTGATGTGATATTTTATTATTTTTGTTAATGGTTGTTGGCTGATCTGACATTCTTATTCACAAAGCTTAGGTGTCTGAGTGAGCTTTTGAGGGCATCACGAAACATGGAACTAGAGAAAGTGTAGATGACAGGGTCCAAAGCACTGTTGAGGTAGGTGAAGCCGACGCACATCTCAAAGAGCTGGGTGATCCGACTGTAAGACGTGTAGTCCCTGGGGTGGAAATACTTGATGTACACCCCACCCAAGCCTGTGAGGATACTTGGCATAAAGCAGACGGTGAACACCAAACTAATCACCCATACTGCCCGCATGGCCCTCCGTACACTCTTCTGCCTGTCCATCCGCCTTTGATGCAGGTGGAAGGCAATCTTTGCTGAGCAGAATAGCAACAAGAACCAGGGCAGGAAGAACTCTGCAGTGAAGGCCACGTAGTGTACCTTTATCACCGAAGGGGTTACATTGTAGGAGTTGAAGCTACGACACAGGGAGACGTTGCCTTGCTGTTGGAGAAGGTTGTAGGCCACCAGGGGAATCCGAAGGGTGATCACAACAGTCCACATCAGGCCTGTGAGCCAACCCGCCTGAGTCAAAGTCATATGGCTAATGTAGTGATGCGGATGGACCACTTTAAAGTAGCGATTCAGTGCCACAGCTGTCATGAATGCAATACTGGCAGAGCGATTGACAGCCAGCATGAAGAGGTTGATGCGACACCAGACCTGTCCAAACACCCAGTAGCCCCCTCTGAGGTAGTTGTTGATGCGGAAGGGCACGCTGATGAGAAGCAGAAAGTCCGCTAGAACCAGGTTAAAGAGGAAGAGAGTATGTGGTTTCCAACATTTCATGCGGAAACAGAAAATCCACAAGGCTACTATGTTTGCTGGCAGGCCCACAATCATCTCAATGATCATGACAACAGACAGGATCAAAGGTCCGAGGTAATAATAACCTTGGTAGTGGGTCGATGAGCAATTCATGTTAATTTCATTTATTGCAACGGTGGTATTGAGCAGAAAATCCATTTTGGGTATGAATGTGATCTCTCTGGTTTTTCCCACTGCTCCTTATTTCTTAGCAGATCTTACGTTCTTGAAATTTCCAAAGAGGAGAGAAGGAGAGAGAAAAGTGATTTAGACCTTAATATTTCACGGATCAAATATGGCGTTTTTCCATTACATGGTACCTGCTCGACTCGCCTCGACTCTACTCGCCTCAACTCAACTCAACACACTGTGCGTCCGTTTTCCATTGCAGATTTTAGTACCGCCTCAGCGTGGCTGGTCGTTATGCCGTATCGATGCACACACCAGCGCACAAGTATAAACATCAGGCCACTTGAGTTTGTTTTACAGTTCTGTGGAGGCTCCACGCAGAGCTTTCGCCGTAGCCTGTGTAGCCTATGTAAAAGTGGCCTGATGTTTATACTTGTGCGCTGGTGTGTGCGTGGAGCCGGCCATGTGTGTGTGTAGTTAGGCTACAGCGAAAGCTCTGCCGGAGCCTCCGCAGAACTGTGAACAAGCTGCGCCGCAGTAAACTACTGTGACCTAACGCGACACACACACAGAACGTCGAAGGTGTGTGTTGCCAGAAGACACATTTTGTTTCAAATTAAGCTGGAGGCAGCAAAAAAAAAAACAGCTGGCTAAACTGTTTAAAAATAGCGGGTTTGTTCAGGACACCCCCGTCTGTCGCTATCACGTCACCTTTTCGGCTCGCCTCAGCTCGCTTGGAGCCTCGACTGAGGAGGTACTAAAAAAAGTACCTGTTAGCAGGTACCAGGTGGCCAAAAAAGGTGAGTAGAGTCGAGGCGAGTTGAGCTGGTACCATGTAATGGAAAAGCGCCAATAGTTACAGCAAAGGTTTGACCACATGTAAGTATGTGCAATACAGAATACAGAAAAAGTGAAAATTTCAGCACTCACCAGGTGAATAGTGAAATCCTTGGCTCCCTGTAAAAAACCTCAACAACCTCTTTGTCAGAAGTCAGAGTTGTCTTGTCGGCGCATTCAGCAGATGAAGACAATAACATGTACAGCTCTCAGGCTGAAGTAGTGATCTAGTGAGACACGATCACTATCTCGGTATAAAAGCTGGTTTCGTCTGCAGGCTTGTCACAGCATGAAGATGATTTCAGGAAAAAGAAATTCCAAGATCACGTCTGGCATTTAAAGGTACACTGTGTAGTGTTGTAAGTATTTTATTAGCTAAAATCAATGTCTTCATTCATTAATATGTTTATTTGTTTTTATTTATTATATGTTAATTATTTATTTATTTAGTTCATTTAATTGATGTAAAATTACCTCTGTCAATGATCTGATTTATCCTCGTAAGCGAAGAATTTCTTATCAGTATGTACATTGGACGGGCAAGTCCAAGGAGGCTTCCATGTTGTTCGCCATTTTAAAAAAACTATAATCGCTGAGAGGGACATAAAGCACTAGCCTACCTGTCTAGCTAATCCACAACGCGTTTTCATTCAGAGCCAGCGCCACGCGACTGAAACCAGCTGAAACGGAGAAGGAGATCAGTGAGAGGCGCTTGCAAGGGCGTAAATCCCAGGAGGGTCGGGGGGGTCAGGACCCCCCCCATCTAAGGGTTGCCCCCCCCCCCTCTAGAAAACCATGCTGTGTATTGTAAATAACATTAAGATGTATACTTAAAATATCTGTGTAAGTAGTAAAACAATACAAACCCCAAAAAATGCTTTTTAAGTTTAGGAACATTTTGAGTTCCACCTCCTTTGCCTCAC